>NW_027283536.1:35000-88572 GCF_046629955.1 Centroberyx affinis | reverse complement strand
TGTGTGTGTGTGTTAAAAGTAGAGAGAGAAAGAGAGTGTGTGTGTTAGTGAGAGACATTCACGGAGAGAGAGAGACATACAAAGAGAGAGAGAGAGAGGGAAGCCAGGAGAGAGAGGCAGGCAGATGAACAGTGATCCAGCTGATTGTGTAACACTGTCCAGATCCTGTTCAACGCCAACAATTTCTTTGTTTTCATCTAAAATAACAGCTACCATCTGCTGACCGGAGCGAGCGGCCAATCGCAGGAGGCTTGGAGCCAGGAGGGGCGAAGTCGCATTTTTGGAGAAGAAATGAGTTCTGTGTTTATCATGTTCAGACTGGGAACCTACCCGCCGACCAGCGGGGTGCCGTCCACCCACTTCCACTCCTCCTCCGTGTGTTCGTCGCTGATCCCGAACCAGTAGGCGTTCCAGTGGCCTCTGGGAAGAAGCTCCCACAGGAACGTCTGACAAGAAACACACACACACACACACACACACACAAAGCATATGTTTAAATCCATTTTATACCATGGTCTGGGTGAATACTTGATTCTGATTGGCTGCAGGGTGTCCATTAATTCCTGATAATGGACACCTACTAAGTAGTTCCAGTGAAACTGTCTGTTCACCGTTCTAAATTAATGTGCTGGCTACGTAGCATCAGCCTGTATCTAATATGAGTAACCATAGCAACAGGGACGCAGTCAAAGCCTCCGTTTACAATTTGTATGTTCGTGAAAATCTTGATATTGATTTGGGGACCATGACATGGCTGGATAGCTAGCTAGTCTTGTTGTTAAACATACTGTCAAATTATATTTACTGTTTGTTATTGACTTTGAATGTTGCTAGCATAACGTTAGCTTTCTGGCTCCTAGCTGAGCCAAAGGGTTCTATGAGCTGAGCGGACTAGAAATATCTCCTGCTGCCAAGTCCTATCTAAGGTTCGTCCTATTTACTGGAGGAGTGAACAACGTTTCCATTGCATAAGAACCTTATGGGATGGTAATGATTGTTCCAGGTATTAGTCAAACCCTCAGGTGTTACCAGGGAAACTGAGTTATGGCTTGTGAAAACTTTAGATTTTGATTACAAAACGCATGAAAATATAAATGGTCTTAATTTTTTTTTCTTTGGCAAGTGACCTTGGTATAAGCGGGATAATGCCCGACGAGGTGTCCATTATCTGGAATTAATGGACTCCGCGGAGTCCATTAATTCCTGATAATGGAAACCTCGAAGGGCATTATCCCTTACATCTTTACAGTCGTGTACCTTTCATGGTTAGACAGACTGTCCTGTAACCCAAAAGTCACAACAGACTGTCCTGAACCCCTGCAGTCACTCTACAGCTAAATCCCTGATACAGACATTGTGGCTCATCCTATCCTGCAAATGACAAACATCTAATTATTTTCCAAACAATAAAATATATGTTCATTTGCTTTTTTTTTGGTCAACTTTTTAAATTCAAGGGATAACCCTATTTACACAACAGACGTTTCCTTATGTTTTCTTTGGGTGTGTGTGGTTAACGTTGTTCTGCAACATCGGCCTTCCCAAACCTTTTACCAAAACTGGTGACTCTGTGGTGAATTTCTTCCTGCTTACTAGACCACTGGGTTTCTTGATAAAAACAAGTCTATTTTCATGCCTGTTGGCATTACAACATGAAGAAATTCTTTCTCTTTTACAGTCCGAGTACAGAAGAGAAACAACAGGACAAGCTCACATAGAAAAAAGTTTAGCATTTGGTTCACAAGCGAACAAAAAAAAATTGAATGGGAATTTATCAAGGTTTAACCAAGTCAGCCCCTTTTTTCCACACACACACACACCTTTTTTTTCCCTCCACCCTCCTTTCTATTCGGCAATTCGGATATTCGTTTATTAGCTTGACATTCAAACTTAAATTTAGGATCCTAATGCTTCAAATGAGTTTTGAACGAGCTACTGTTGAAAACGAGTATTCAAGTGTTTGTTCGGGAATTACAAGTATTCAAAGCCTGTAAAATGGCATTTGGGCCAGCCCTAGTACATTTTATCATTAATATTCAAATGTAAATGAAATGTGACTAATTTGAGTGAAGTGACAGTCGGACCCCTTGTGTACCTGCTCCTCGGCGGTGTGGATGATGGCCAGGTGGCCTCCTTTGCTCTGGCAGAAGCTCTGGCTGTCTTCCCAGTCCCTGGTTTCTCTGGAGATGAAGTAGCAGCTGCTGTTGAACAGGACCCAGTTCTCCGGGCAGACGATGGGGGCCGCCGACGCCGGTTTGACGACCTCAGGAGCTGTGGAGAGAGAGAGAGAGAGAGAGAGACAGAGAGAGAGAGAGAGAGACAGAGAGAGAGAGAGGAGAGAGAGAGAGAGAGAGGAGAGAGAGAGAGAGAGGGAGAGAGAGAGAGGGAGAGAGAGAGAGAGAGAGAGAGGGAGAGAGAGAGAGAGAGGGAGAGAGAGAGAGAGAGATAGAGAGAGAGAGAGGAGAGAGAGAGAGAGAGAGAGAGAGAGAGAGAGAGAGAGAGAGAAGTGATACATAATTAACATGTTAGCATGGTACACACATCCATCTCACACACAAACCCAAACTAGGACTGGGCAATAATTCAATATTATTGTTTATCGTATTGTGACAGAATAATGACATCGAGTTATCATGATACACAATTCTGTCGTCTAAATCAGTGGTTCTCAATGTGGGGTCCGGGGACCACCAGGGGTCCTTGAGGGGGTTCCAGGGGGTCCCCAGCAAATTGATCTATTGTTAAACTTCAGCATTATTTCATTTACAAGAAGTTAACACAACTAGAGAATGTAGAAGAATGACTGTTTTGATCATAATTTCTCTGTTATCTCTCTACAAAATCATATCTGACAATAAAAATATTGTCAGATTTGGGTCCAAGAGACAAAATCTCATCAAATGGGGGTCTGTGGCTCTAATGTGGACTAAATTAGGGTCCTTGATATGAAAAAGGTTGAGAATCACTGGTCTAAACTGATGATAAAAAGCAAACTAATTAAAATCCCTCACAAAATTAAATCAGAAAGTAACTATAGAATATTATTTGAAAATTGGAGTTTATTATGTTATATTACCATGCAGTTCAATGTGATGAACATCAATTTGATTATATAACATGTGATTTTGCGTATGTTAGCGGTTCTCAAAATAATTTCTTATGATTATCACGATATTATTAATTTTGTCCACATCGCCCAGACCTATATCCAAACACACATTTTACTCCGCTACAGTGTGTGACATGTGCTCAGATGTGCATATGTATGTGAGAAGCATGCGCACACACACACACACACACACACACACACACACACAGTCTTACTTATGTCACTTTTGGGGTATTTACATAGACTTACATTCATTTCCTGGAGACTTACCCTAACCATAACCATAACCACTACTTGCCTAAACCTAACCCTAACCCTAACCCTAACTCTAACCCTAACCTAACCCTAACCTTAACCACTGACCCAAAAATCAGCTTTTTACCAATTGGGGACACGGCTTTTGTCCCCAGTTGCACAAGCCGTCCCCGATCAACTGGTCTTAAGTCTGGTGTGTGTCCCTGAAAGTGACTTAAGTCATACCCACACACACACATACACACACACACACTCCACAGGCCTCTCTCTACCTTTAGTGGCGGTCTGGGCGTCCAGCCTGGCCTGCAGCTGGGCCTTCTCCTGCTGCAGCTTGGCGATGGCGGCGGTCAGAGCCGTGACGTTCGCCTCCTGCTTCTGCTTCTGGCTCTGCACCTCTGGACCAGGACCGGGCTGCGGCTGGTTCTTATCTGGGCACAGGTGGACTGACCGATTAACTGGCTGATAGATACACTTTATTATCTAAAAAAAAAATAAATCAATATTCCAGCGCACACCAGGATACTAGGATTGACACTTTTTTATTAACAGATCACATTAAAAACAAAAAGGAGTGAACTACGCGTTTCGCATGTTGCTTCATCAGATTCGCTCTGTGCTTGATTGCCATCAGGTGTGTCTTTAAATAATTAGGTGCCAATTAGTGGAGAATCCAACAGGTTCACATTCCCCAATGCAAATGCGCTTCAAAAAGTCAACAATAATAGGCAATAGCAAATATAATTCTACCCTACAAAATTAGATACAAATATTACATTTCCATTTCCATAAGATAATGAGATACAATTAATGTTAGAGTACAAAATACATAGTCTGGCTATTTCATCTCTGATACTACAGATGATATAGATCCAGAATGCATACATTTCCATAAGATAGAGTGCAAATAAATATATAAAAAATTAATTAATGAAGTAGAAAATTATATATTAGATTGAAGAAGGAGGGTACTATACAAAATACATAATACATTTCACCATGATACATAACAAAAGTCGGAAGAGGTGAATACTATTACAGAGTAGATATTAAATACACCTGTCTTTATTATCTATAGGGACGGGACGATCTGCTTATCTCACGATGCGATTCGATACGCGATATGGGGTTTGCGATTCGATACAACCACGATACGATGTGATAAATAAAAGTTCAGTGACAACAAAGTCTGACTGTGCAGAATTCTGTTTATTTCTGAGACACAAATCTTTCAAAACGTACGGCCCTCCGAAGGGAGGATGAAATAATTCCCCGAGCCAAAGCAGGATTTTAGCCTGCTCTTTTGCAGCCAAAGGCGTATTTCATTTCATTCAAGCCCAAACACTTACGAAACAGAAAATGTGCCTGTATCCCTGTGAAAGCACCATAAGGTTTTGTCATAATATCCCAAAATCCCAAAATCCAGGCTCCCATTCGCTGCCAATGGAACGGATCCAGGATTTATCTGTTGAGGCTTTTGCCTTTCTGTTTTTCTAGCTGAGAAATGTATTCATGTTTACAAGTCAAAACTGAACTTTTCAACATCGTAGGAATGAAATCTCTGAACTCTGTAGGAGGATAGATACTCAGTGTCACAGTAACATCTCAGTGTCTCAGTGTCGTTGTCTCAAAGCTTAAAAGCAGAGAGGCCGAATGAGTTTTGCAATCAGTGCACAATAAAACGTGTCAGGTGGAGGTATTCAAAGTGTTGTGAGAAAGAGCATTAGCCTACTTAAGAAAGCTGTAATTTACACAAAAAAGCTGAAATGTAATCATTGCTGCATTTTGAAAATAAAATACCCATTCTGAAATTGTGCTATACAACAAAAAACAAGAGTATGGTCATTTTGTCATTCCTATACTATCAAATTAGAAATGTGCAGAATGTTGACAACGTGCATTGTTAGAATGTTAAATTATGTGCAGTTTAGCATGTACAGTACATTTAAGTGTGTATGCCCTAACCAGACCATGTCATTTTTTATTTTATTGGTAACACTTTAAAATAAGGGTCACTAAGTTAAGGGTTAGTTAATGCTTACTAAGCATTAACTAACCCTTAATTAACAGTTAACTAATGTGTCTGGTAATCATTTACTAATGGTGTTCATGTTAACTAAGGTATTAATTTATACATTATTTAATAGTCATCTTTATAAACTACTAAATAATGTATAAATTAACACCTTAGTTAACATGAACACCATTAGTAAATTACACATTAGTTAACTGTTAATTAAGGGTTAGGTAATGCTTATTAAGCATTAACTCACCCTTATTAAGCATTAACTAACCATTAACTTAGTGACCCTTATTGTAAAGTGTTACCATTTTATTTATTTATTTTGGGTATATTTTATTTATTTATATTTATATTATATTTATCTATTTATTTATACATTATTTTAGTTTCACAATTACAAAAACATAAAAGACACCAAAACATAAGACATAAGAAATATAATAGATCAGCAGATAAAACCTGACACATCCTAACAGCGTGTGCCTTCTGAGCACAGCAGTTCATCACACTGGGCTTTAAAAGTATATTGGTATGAAATGTTCCAGTTGTGAGTCATAACATAACATGATGTGCCGTTTGATGGATTCTTTCATCCAAAGCACTTCGCAGCACCATGAGTGAACAGAGTTTTTCACTGACACCAGAGGGAATTAAACCCTAACCCCGGCAGTGTTGGTGCCTTGCTCCACCTGCTGAGCTGCACAGCACCAGACCAGCTCACATCAACAGTATAATAATAATAATAATAATAATAATAATAAGTCAACATTTGTGCATCACTGTCGGTGCAAGAAGCCTTGTGAAAACAAAGTGCAAGTTGTTTCCTCATTAATTCCCCTGTGGCTCAGAACTCATCTGGCCACAGTCTGGGCAACAGGCTGAGGGAAAGCAGAACCTCCTGAGTGTGTTTATTTCAACCCCCCCCCCCCCCCCCCCCCCCCCCCCCCCCTCACACACACACACACACACACAGTAGGCACACTTGCAAGAAAACATGCATCATCAGTGTGACACATCTGTGAACTGTCGATTCAGAGTGTTAAAGCACCGCTAAAACCAGTGGATCCTCTTTTACACTAATGTGAAACTATTGATTAGGTAATTATGGACTAAATGTTTTGACGTCACGCCTCACTTTTCACACGGTGCACTGATGAAGAAATCAATGCAGTTGTCTAAATTTACTTTATAGCTTCCTCTGTTTAGTCTCCTGAAATGCTGAAATGCCAAAAAGGAATATTTGAAATTGCTTCCAGATAACATCTGCCACGCAAGAGCTGCCTGTTGTGACGGTGCTAGCAGAGTAGAATAGAGTAGTTTCAATTTAGTTTGGAGTTTAGTTTAGAAACCAAACTCCTTAATTTTATCCCTGAAATGTCCTTAATTTCTCCATTACATAAACATTAATTATCCATTTAAAATAACATAGCTTTAAAAAAGTATGGTTAGTATCTTGTGTTTTTAAGGGATTTATTCATGGGTTGATTCACAGAGACTCTAGTAATTAAGGGATTTTTCATGGAAATTAATGGAAAAGTTCATGTCTCCCTGAATTTTTCATTGAATTAGAAAGTAAGGAGTCAAGTGTTTAAGGAGGTTTCGATGGGATCTCCTCCATTAATAACTCCCTTAATGAATTTTAAGGGGACGTTGCATGAATTAAGGGGTGAATTCATGTAAATTAATGAAAATGTAAGGTTATTTTACAGGATTACTGGTTTGTAGAGTTTACTGATACAAAAAGTCATTGACCAAAGAACTGAAGAAATGTGTGCAGAGGAGGGTGAGAAACCTATAGAGCTTCCAGAATAGAACAGAATAGAATAGAGTAGAACAGAATAGAATAGAGCTGTTACTGGTCCTTTGTATAGTAGAAACTAAGTGAAATAACAGGAGTTGCTGTGTATTTGTATGCAGACTGTCTTGCAAGCCCACATGGTCTGGACACACAAAGTGTGTACCACATTGGTAAAAATATTTATCATGATATATTTCATACAAAATAAGAAAATACTCATCATTAATATCATCAGGTGTTGTACTCACAGTGTGCAGTGACGGCTATGATGGAGATCAGCAGGACGGCACAGAGCGCAGCCAGGCAGAAGGTGGCCGGTCGGTACGGGCCGGGGCCGCCCGGCCTGAGGGCCACCCTGACCGGGGACACTGGGTGGGCTGGGGGAGAGGTACAAATTATTAAAAAGATCCACTAAGTTTTTCAGAGATTGGTCTGTTGGTCAACTGTTAAGTGATGAGAACACAGACACCAAAATCATCCATGTGTCCCTCATAGTTTATGCTAACATGACCTGAATGGATAGAACGGTCCTTCCACTGTTTGTCATGGTTGTTTGTCTAGCACAGTGGTTCCCAACCTTTTTTGGCTCGTGACCCCACTTTGACTTCACAAAACTCTAGTGACCCCAGACATTCAAAACACAGACAATTTTTTGCTAAAATTAATTTGTTTTTGATCATGTAATAGTTTCTAATACTATGTTGCAAGTAAATGTTCATTTTAGACCACATTCAGGCTATTTCATGTATTATGTATTATGTATTATGTATTATATGTCATGTATTATTGTGGATGGCAGCCGGAGGCAGAACAGCCAGGACGAGCTACAGATTAGTGCACAAAGTGAGGATTTTATTTTCCCAGTGCAGGATATGTACAGGTGAGCTTGTATTTACAAGGCTGCAAATTAATGCTGAACAAACAATGACTCAAATTAAATTGCGCACTGTTTATGTTATGTTAGTTCTGAAGCTAAAACTTTAGCATACTGTAGCCTACACTATGTTGAGTGATAGAAGCCAACTAGCATTATCCAAAGTAAGGAGACTGACATTTTAGTGATACAAAGTTGTGAGTGTTTTTTATCATATGGCCTGTAGATTCAGACAAGTGATGATCCACAACATTTTTATAGAAATAAATGTCCATTTTGCTGTTCTCTATCACCAATTGATGCAACACAATGGTGATTCAACATATTGCCAGTTAATGAAAGATTCTCCATTAATCTCAGCATTAATTCTGACTTTAAACTCAGAATTCTGACTTTATGGTCAGAATCTCAGAATTCGGACCGAAATTTCAGAATTCTGACTTTAATCTCGGAATTCTGATTTTAACTTCAGAATTTTGACTTCAACTTCAAAAAAATCTGACTTTAAACTCTCTTCTGAGATTAATCTCAGGGATTAATCTCACGTGTGGCCCTAATCCTCTTCCACAAATCCAGCCCTTGCAGCTTCCAAAACAAAATTTTGTTCCTATTTCTTGACCAATTACTTTTCAATCATGATCATTGCAGGAATACAGAAATATTAGCTACACATGGCTTGTCTTGCCGCTGTGGCTTTGACTCATCTCTGCTTCCTATTGGCTGCTTGTGATGTTGGCAATCTGGGAATTTAAACTCATTCTACTCTTGCGCTCACTGTAAATTGCTCTTGATAAGAATGACAGCTAAATGTCTGAAATATGAAACATGAAAGGTTAGTGGTTTCCTCCCCTTCACTGTTCTGCCAAGACAGAAACTGTCCAGTCAGCTGAAAAAAATTGATATTCCTCTGTTTTCATGTATTACTGCATTAAAGGAACGGAACTAAAACTGCTGCTGTTTAGCAATGACTCAGTTTGAGTCACGTATTGCAATGCAAGAGCTGCTGTGCATGGAGCGTCCGAGTTAAATTACGAAACCAAACTCCTTAATTTTATCCCTGAAATGTCCTTAATTTCTCCATTACATAAACATTATCCATTTAAAATAACATAGCTTTAAAAAAGTAAGGTTAGTATCATGAGTTTTTAAGGGATTTATTCATGGGTTGATTCACAGAGACTAGACTAGTAATTAAGGGATTTTTCATGGAAATTAATGGAAAAGTTCATGTCTCCCTGAATTTTTCACTAAATTAGAAAGTAAGGAGTCACGATTAAGGGAGTGTTTAAGGAGGTTTCGATGGGATCTCCTCCATTAATAACTCCCTTAATTAATTTTAAGGGGATGTTGCATGAATTAAGGGGTGAATTCATGTAAATGAATGTGTTTAGCAATGACTCGGTTTGAGTCACGTATTGAAAGTTTGATTATTTCTTCACCTTGACCTTGCTGAAGAGTTTACATGGCAGTCATGGCCAGGTTTAATGTCACAAGTAAAACAAAATTAAAACATGACGTAGACAGTAATAAAGGCATTTTTCTCTCAACTCAGTGAATACATTTTGTGTTGATGTATTTAATAAAGCTGAAGTAAAGGAAATGCATGGAGGTCTGAGGCCAGATGCGGTCTGATAAAACCCTGGAGGGATTTTAAATCGACTGCGCAAATTTTTATTTTTCCCTTCTTTCTGGCTTTTTTTTCCAACACTGTTTCTCGGTTTATAGCTGAACTGTGCTAAAAAAGGAACTAAACTACAGGTGGCAGCCATTCTTAAATGCTATACAGTAGAAAAAACAAAAACAATATTACATGCAAGAAAACTCTAATATCTCTCAACCAAATAGTTTTCCAAAACAACAGTTTCGCAAATCTGTCAAGCAAAACAATAAATAATAAATAAGAATAAATGTATAATATGTGATGATTTCTCTTATAAACCACTGCTTTAAATGTGTCTTCTGCTGTGAATGCCCTCCAGTCTACACTGTATTGAAATAGAATTGACCATTGTCCAAGTTGTTTTTTGCTGGTTGTAATAAGATGCAATTTCTATCAATTGCACACTCATATAGGCAAATTGTAATTTTTCCAGCAGCATCATAAAAACTGGGCTAGGTGTCGTGTGTCTGATGAAGTGCTGCCATTCCCCTGACCCTCATGGATTTGTTGGAATAAATAATAATAATAATATTAATAATAAAGCCTCTGAAGTGAAAGATATGTTGGTGGGCTCTAGTTGAAGTCTTTAACCTTGGTGTTGATTGATATTTCTAAATTAAAGTTAAATTCACTGGGCACTTTGAAAAAAATCTCACCTGCTCGTAGAAAATTATTGCTGCCATAAAAAAAGGTTATTAAATTATTAGCTTTTTTATGCCCCTGTGCCTGCCAAGTGCTAACATCTTTGTATATATATTATACATTGAATTACTGAGTGATGGCGGCTGTATCAGTGACTTGCTGCAGAGCCTTTGAGTCACTGAAGAATCTCCTCCACTTTATCCCCCACATTTCCTACATGTCTTGTTTACCAGGCGTGATCAAAACTCACAAGACCAGACTCGAGCAAATCAGACATGTCAGAGCAGTTTTGTGATGTGAGAAAATCTGTCCTCACAGTTACACCGCAATTATCAAACATAAAGACAGGAGCGTGTAACATGCGGGTTTGTCCTGAAGCAGAGTTCACCAGGCTGGATGGAGGAAACAGAACTGGTTTAGTCTCACAGCAGCAGGCAGGGAGGGAAAGGAACAGTTTACTTTATAGACATTCACTGATTCTACTGATTGTAGTTATTATCTCTGCCAAGGAGGTTGTGTTTTCACCTGTTAGTTTGTCTGTCTGCCTGTTTGTCAGCAGGATGTCTCAAAAACGTCTGAATGGGTTTCCAAGAAAATTGACAGATCCGCCTTGGGCCAAGAACACTTGATTTTGCTTGTAGCGCCTAATCCAGATCTGGGATTTCCACCGCTAGACAATTATCAATTTTAAACCATAACCATAAAACAAACAGAGATTAATTCCAAATCCTAAGAGGATGTTTGCAGGGTCAAGACATCAATTCAACTAAAAAAAGTAAGTGATACGAATGGTGTGTTCGCAGCAACTGGAGAATAATCTGATTGGTTGAGTTAAACCTCAGTGGGCGGAGCCAAAGAATCACAGTTTTTCTGGCTAAATAACATTCGACTGAAGCCCAGTGAAAAAGACAAGAGGTAAGAGAGGAGGAAGCTAATATTATGAAGCCTGAAAAAATACAATCTATCCATACTAAGTTATTTAGGTTAGCTAGTTAGCTAGCTGACCTTCAAGTTCAAACTAGCCATACTAGCCTACGGTTAGCTAGTTAGCTAGCTGCTGAGCTTCCAACATAATGAATGCCATGGTCATGACTAAAAAAATAAGTTATTGCCATTTATTTATTTTTTATATTTTGACCAGAGATCTTTCTTTGCCATTTAAGTTTGCCAGTTAGCTAACCGGCGCTCTGAAAAACTGTGGTTCTTTGACTCCGCCCACTGAGGTTTAATTCAACCAATCAGATTATTTCTGCATCGAAAACGTCTGTAGAATTGAGACTCCAACCTGCTTCAGACTGGAGGAAAACACTAAACCTGTGGTCGACCTGCGGGTTGACCTCCTGTGGAAGGGAGCAGGAGGAAAGAGTTTCCCTCTTGGGGATCAATGGAGAATCACATGAAGTCTGTTCTCCTTACAGCAAACTGAGTTAACAAACCTTCCTTCCTTCAGTCATCATATCTGTCAGTACAGTACAGATAGTAGGCAAACTCTTTCTGTATTTCACAATCCATTTGCACTGACTAATGTCAACAGCCTGAGCCTCAAGGTAATAATGCCAAAACACTGAGCTGTTTGACAAGATTATCTGAGTAGGCCTATTATAAACAGTCAATCAGTTGTTGGTTAATTGTGAGTAATTTAATCATTCTGCATTTCAAAAAAGAAAAGAAAAGAAAAAGTAGATTGCCATGGACATTTTCTTCCCGTTAGGATTAACCGTTAGGATATTGGGTGTAGTGTAGCCTACAATATACATGTTCATATTTAGCCTAATAATTTATCACAAGTTTGTGATTTCTAATCTGAACCCACCTGCAAAAGCCTCAGTGCATTTCATCAGTCAGTGTTTACCTAATGCTATTTTGCAAGAATGATTGCAGGCCTGAATTTGAGTTTGACCGTTACAGCCCTAAAGACACTAAACTGAATAATAATCCTGTAATAGGAATAGGAATATTATAGTGACACCATAAGAGATAGATAAGTCTAGTACAAACTCACAGACACACTTTAAGTCCCTAAAGAAATATAACAGTGATGTTCTCGGTAGGCGGACTAGAATAAAGTAGGTTAATCAATTGGTTCGTTTTAATTGGTCGTCTAGATTTAATATTACCGAGATGCATCAGAGTTGCTCAATATGTTCTTACCGCTGAGTCCCGCATCTGGTCTGCGGTTCACCTCGTCAAAGTAAGAAACCTCGTCGTCTATCAGTTTGGAGTACATCCCGTCGCAGGCCGCGGACTCCATCCCGGAAGACATTTCACTATAAAACTTATAAGACTGAAAATAAGACCGGACTTCTGCAGCTGGAGGACAGGTTAAGTTTGAACTCTCCTCTGTCCCATGTCCACAGTTTTATACCGTCTCTCTGGTCCCCACACTGCAGTCAAGTCAGACAGAATATAACAAAGGCCTTCCGGTCTTAGCTTTCAAAGTAAAAGCCTGACAAACTTGTCTCACAGGATTTCCTATTTAAACAGATGGCCTATATGAGCAGCAGTTTGATCATTTTTATTTACACGCTGTCTTTATCAACAGAAATTAAAAATTTTGAATAAACTGCTTTGCTAGCAAACTGTGTGAATGTTGTTATGGACTTGCTGTTAACAAGAGTGGAAGTAACTAAGTAGCTACATTTATTCAAGTTACTATAATTGAGTAGCGTTTTTGTGTACTTGTACTTTTTTGAGTAGGCTATTTCAGTAATTTTACTTTTAGGTCTAGTTGTAGCCTATTTAGCTACAATTTAAATCACATCCATCACAGAGTGTGTAGTCAATAAGCAAAGCACTAGTTAATGTAATTAAACTTTACCTTTTATACTGAGGCTTACGTTTGTTGATGTGACTGCAAACAATATTAGAAAATTCAACAGACCACATTCGTAACTGTTGTATAATCGTAATATTACAGTAGAAGGTGTTCTTTACTGCTACTATTGCCATGACAGTGACGAAGTGTATATAGGTGCATATTGTGGCATGGGAAATTAACTAACAAGGTGAAAAAGTCATTTTTCATTTCATTTCATTGTGACTTTAACATGCTCAAATTTTACGCTATTATTTTGAAGGAAAATCCGCCTGACTTCCGGTCTGGTTCTGTCTGTCTGCCGCGAGTTTGACGCAGCTCTCTGTTCTCCACAGTGACGCAACTGATCCAAAGTGACAGAACTTTTACGGTAAAAGCCCCCAGAACTCGCCTCTCAGACCTTAGCGGTACAACATGAGTAACCGTTTCCAGATGCCAACGTTATATAGCCTGTGTGTGTGTGTGTGTGTGTGTGTGTGTGTGTGTGTGTGTGTGTGTGTGCGTGCGTGCGTGCGTGCGTGTGTGTGTGTATGTGGAGGAGACCCAAACTTTCATTGTTGTGGTTTCTCTTTTCTCCCTGGCCCTGTGGGCTTGTCCGGGCAAGTCACAGTCTAGTCTCCCTTTCTGCCTGATCGATTTCTAATCCATATAATCTGGGACAGTGTTCAATTCCATTTCAATACACTGAGGATGAGGAGGGTATCACTAGGCATGGGACGATCTGCTTATCTCACGATACGATTAGATAAAACGATATGGGGTTCCCGATTCGTTAAAACCAGGATAAAATGTAATTAGCCTAATAAAAGTTCAGAGACAACAAAGTCTGAATGTGCAGAATTCTGTTTATTTCTGAGCCACAAATCCAGCGATGCCATTGGCTGCTAGAATGTAAACAGCAATTTTAAAATGTCATTACAAAGTGACAATAATATAATGTGGATGGAGAGCTTGTGAAACTGTGATGGTCAAGAGTCTCATTAGTGATTACTACAGCAGAATAACATGGAGCTGATACCACCATTATTTTTTCTTACCCATAATATGTATTGTCACGTTTTTGTTCTGTGATATATTGAATTTCAATATATTGTCCCATCCCTACTGGCAGTAGCAGCCACATTTGAAGGAGTAGTTTGTAAAATAAATCATCATATATTACATTTATTGTGTTGTGTTTCACAGATGTGATGGTTAATTAGATTCTATTACAGTTAATTACCTCATCAAAATTGTAATCAGTAACATAATTCAAGGGATTCTACTCAAACTCAGTAATGTATTCTGATTCCTTTCAGTTGCTTTCAGATTGCTTTGCCATATTTGAGCTATAATACCATAAGAAAAAGTGAAAAATTACAAAGTTCAGGAAATTAATTTCAGGTTTGATACAAACACAAATTTTCTTCTGCCACTTTTATACAGACAGAACTGAAGCTTTTTAAATGGCCTTTTCCCAGAAGTGACCCTGTCATTTTTCACAAGTATCTGTCACCACAGTACATTTTGTAGGTAATGTAACAGAGTATTTACTTTTGTAAAGCTTCACTCTCAGATCCAAACACAGTCAGACGCAGTTTGGTTTAAATATGAAGTCATTATAAACATCCTACTGTTTACCTTGGCTGAATCCCCAAGAGAAACTGTTGTTTCCAGCAGTCAGAAATTACAAACAGTGTTCTGGTAACGAACTGGCTGAGAGATATCAGAGTTTTCTTGCATGTAATTTTGATTTTATTCTACTGTTTTATATTCAAGAAAGAAGCAGGCTGCTACAATGGCTGCAACTGTAGTTTAGTTTTAGTTTATGAAACTTTGATGAAAGTTAAAAGAAGAGAAACGCATGCAACACACACACACACACACACACACACCAAGGAAGGTAGAAGAAATTGAAGAAGTCTACATTGAGTGTCTTCATCATTACAGTATGTTGGGACAGTGCCGACACTGAGTCCAAAACACCAAAACAAAGAGCGCTTCACACCAAAGTTGGTGCCAAAATTATGAACATGTGTAATCAATTTTGTCATCTAAAATCTTTATTATTTACAGAGTTTCTCTCTCTCTGTATTTTCCCACATATCCACTGGGTGTCAGCAGCGTCTTGCTGAACAACATTTGGCAACAGGATTCAGTATTTCCAAATATGTTTACGAAGACATTTCTGCTTATGTTTATCACAGCTTCTGGCCAGAAACATTTTCATTTTTTTTACATTATTACAGTATGTTATTACAGTAAACATCTCTAGACCTACTTTGATGAATTTTAGCTGCTGTGGCCACTGGCAGTGATCAAGATTCAGACTTTCCCTTCCTCAGTATCACCTATGTGGCTCGGGTGCTGTCCAGCAACAAAGCACATGGCATCATAAATGAGACCTGCTCATGTGTGATCAATCAATGGGCTGTTATGGCTCACAATATATAATATATAGGTGTTGTAGTCGCTGTGAGTATGATACAGTGGCTGTCAAAACTAATCGCTTTTCATTGATTTTTCATTTTAATTACAATAATAATCCAATTTTAAATCAGGACAAATGTACAAAGATTCCACCATGTTTTAACTACAGCTTGGTTTGAAGATATAGGTGCAGAATCAAATGGAATGGTAACACTTCACAATAAGGGTACATTAATTAAGGGTTAATGCTTAATAAGGGTTAGTTAATGCTTAATAAGGATTAACGAACTTAATTAACAGTTAACTAATGTGTCTGGTAATCATTTACTAATAGTGTTCATGTTAACTAAGGTATTAATTTATACATTATTTAATAGTAATCTTTATAAACTATTAAATAATGTAGGCTAATTTCAGTTACAAAGATGGATAATGTGAAAATGAGAATGACATGTCTGTCTGTTTACAAGTTAAATTCACATGAACACATTGTTTTATCTCTCACATTGGGTTGGGACAACTAAAAATTAATTGAAATAAAAAAACCATAAACACATTTTCACCATATTATTGTATAAATTGATGCATAAATATATCACAAACATAATCTGATAACAATTAGGAACATTGTTTTGTTTATGACAGATTTATAGCCTTAGCATTCATTTTGTCTAAAACCTATGTCATTGACCTTTGATTGGACTTTACATGGGGTACTTTCTGTTTGAGGATTGCCCCTCCTGCATCTATGACATCACAATCGTGAAGTCATGTGATTTCAATCACATAACACCCCTGCTTGGATTTGACAACAAACCTATTCACTTGCATGTGTTAGAAGAAGAGATAAATGCACTGGAGCTTAGGTGTCCCACATTAGTCAGTGTCCCACATTACCCTAATTCACCCTAGTTAAGATAAATAGGATAAATATGACAGAGGCATGGCCTAAACTATTAGTTTGGCAGCATAACAAATTCACCAAGAATGAAGACAAACAGAACAGAGAGTAAGAGAACACATTCAGAAAATCAGCCTGCTGTTAATTTGTTTGTGTACAGCTGGGTAATTACATTACTGTCATGTCAGTTATGCAATAAAAAAAAGCAAAGAGTCAGGCGGGCCAAGGAGGTGTTGGTGCTTGGTTCTCCTCATTTCTGGCGCTTTCCGCCCCCCACAGCCTGGGTGTGTCACTAAAAGCAGCAGGTAGTGGCGCATTTTTCTCTGTCGCCTGCTGGGAAGACTTGAACCGTCCTGATGGATCTGCTGAACATGAAGTCGCTTCTGTTTCTCCTCTCTCTTATTGGTAAAACTGAAAACTTTACTATTTTGTGATTTATTTATTTATTTACAGACTGAACAGGGATGTAACGCAAAGTTTGTGGTGTTTTGCTGTGTGTCTCTTAATTTGTTCATGGAAAAATTGTCCTGCAGGTTGCCCCGAGGGACGTTTTCTGTTCATTTAACGTTATATTCAAACTAAATTAATATATTCTGTGTGAAATAGAATTAGAAGGACTCAAATGTAATATAGGAACTTCAAGTGCGTCTCAGTAGTGACCAATAGTAGGCCTACTTTATGGTTTTTATTTCATTTAGCCTATCTCCTGGTATCGCTGTAATATTCCTACAGTTTTATGTAGTAGCCTAGCTTATCCTTGTAAAATTTATTAGATGATCACCCTAGTTTCTTTTTTCATAATGAACGCTCTCAGCAAAAGCAGCCCATATTTGACCCGTCAGTCATACCTGACTGGTAAAAATGAACCTTGAAACTGGTATTCTCCATTTCAGGATGCTGTGCGGGGCAGGACGCCCTGCCGGAGGGTCCAGTGGACGCAGTTTTGGGGAGACATGTGACTTTCAAAACCCAGATTAACCTCAAAGAGCCGTTCGTCGCCGTTGTCTGGTCTTTCTACGACAGGACTGAGCTGGTACCCATTGTTACCGTGACATCAGCGGGGGACAAGGTGGCCGACGATTACAAGGGAAGAGTGTCCGTGAACCGGACCAATGGGTTCTTGACCCTCGGGCCCCTGGAGGCGAAGGACAGCGGGGATTATTCATTCGTTGTGGTGACCGCTAGTGAAGGGACTAAGACTGGGGAGACCAAGCTGCGAGTTCTGGGTGAGTCATTATTTTTTGTCGTTATAAGGACAGTTCCGGTCCTCCATTTAACTTTTAGGATTGACTCGCGCAGCTAGCTGTCCGCCACGGTTGTCTAAATTGGGATTTTATTGAAATAAGTGCTGCTTTTTTATTGAAATAAGTGCTGCTTTTTGGATCATATTCCGAATTGAACAGTGGCTCCTAACGATTCAGAAAAGCTCTTGAGTTCTATTTTGAGGTTTGCACCTTTTCCTTCAAAGCCTATGATGACTTTGTAGCCTAGATAAAAATGTGCCAATGAAGCCATCTGCGGTAATATAATGAGGTCAGACCTGCCCTTTCATACAAGTGACAATGATGAGTGAGTGATTCAGAATGAAACGTAAAGCTCCATGATAAACCGTGTCTATAGCCTGAAGTGAGGTAGCAGAGGTATGCATATAAAGAATATCACCGTCATCAATCATACGGAGAAAGCTATGACAAGTCTTTTCCTTGTGGCAAAATAATAATAATAATGGGCCTCATTCACCAACCGTTCTTAAGAAGAAATTTCTTCTTAAAACCCACTTACGCAGTTTTCACGAAGATTCTGACATTCACCAATGTTTTCTTATTTGGGATTTGTTCTTAGGTAAGAACAGAATCTACGCACACTTACGCACATTTGAGTGCTGACATGTTTGTGCAAAATAAGTGGTTATTGCGTTTCCTTCAATTCTACAGTTGTATAATATTATAGGATTTAAATTACAATAATATTTTTTATCATTATAATATTTTTTAATAATTATTTTCATTATTTTACAAAGTATTATGGTCTTTTAAAATAAATAAACAGTATACTAACACTTCAATTAATATCAATTATGTTAATTGGGATCCCATGCATCTTTTTTTTCTGTTATTTTATATCCACTACTGATATAAAATAACTAAATATGACAGCTCGTTTGGTGTTCACTTCCTGCAGCAGCACCTCCACTTCAGAACTATTGAAGTTTTTTTTACGTTTGGAGTCCGGTGCTCCACCCTCTTTAGACTTTTGTTTGGGCATTCTTGACTTCTCTCAACTTTTCTTTTCAATTTCTGTATGTGATTTCTGTGTGCACACGGCCCTGCGGTCTCATGCCCTTTTATGGGGATTGGCGGGGCGTTTACCTATGCTAATTAGGATCACCTGGCACGCGCTTTCAATTTACGAGGACAATGGGATTCATCATTATGAGAACACAGGTGCGAACAATTCTGCGGTTTAAGAACATGTCATGAATCTGAAGTAGACTTTTCTTAGGACCTTTCTCAAGAACAAATTTAAGAAAAAACGTAGGAAGGTATTGCTGAATGATGCCCAATCTCTTTAGGCCATGCATGTACAGACAACCGTGTAAAAGCTAAAACATTCTCTCTCTCTTGTTCTTCCTGTCCCTGGCTCAAAATTACTAGGGCAAATATCCACAACAATATCACATCTTCCCTCTTACACACTCACCAAGTTTTTTTTTTCAAAACCAGCCCATGCCAAAGAGCTATTTGACTTCATTCGTCATTCATATTTGACTGATAAAAATGAACCTAGAAGCTGGTATTCTTTATTTTAGAATGCTGTGTCCTGCCGGAGGGTCCAGTGGATGCAGTTTTGGGGAAAACTGTGACCTTCCACACGCTGGTTGAGCCCAAAGACGAGTTCATCGCCATTATCTGGTCTTTCAACGACGGGACTGAGCTGATTCCTATTGTTACCGTGACCCAAGCAGGGGAGAAGGTGGCCGAGGATTACCAGGGTAGAGTGTCCGTGAACCGGACCAATGGGTTCTTGACCCTCGGCCCCCTGGAGGAGAAGGACAGCGGTGATTATTCTGTCAACATGGTGACCACTGCCGGAGTGACTAAGACTGGAGAGACCAAGCTCCGAGTTCAGGGTGGGTGCAAAACTTTGTACTTTTAACACTGCCTTTGTTAGATACTGCTTCCTCAGGCTACTCTTTGGGATTTACTCAGCTCTGGATGTATTTCACAGGATTGTTTCCCAGCTGTTTGTGGGCATGGAGGTGGTGGGGTTTTTTGTTGATTATGTGATAGTTTGGGGAAAGATCATGAGTGAACATAATGCCAGACTGAGGGTTGAGGTTTTGAAGCTGGCAAGGAAATCAGGCCTGAAGTTGAAAAAATGGGGTGAGTGAGCTTACCTATTTGGGTGATAAATTGTCTGGGGCAGGGGTTCAACCAGATCCAGAGAAAACAAGGGCAGTTGAGGAAATGCCACAGCCAACAAATAAGACTGAGCTACAGAGGGCACTTGGTCTGGTTAATTACATGGGCAGGTTCATCCCAAACTTGTCAGCAAACACTAGGGCACTCAGAAGCCTACTGGAGACAAAACAAAATGGCAGTGGTATCGTGAGCATATGAAAGAATGGGAAGAAATGAAAAATAGCTTGGTAACAGAGCCAATACTCAAATTCTATGACCCTAGTAAACCATTAAGAGCGTCTAGCCGTATGATGCATCCAAGGATGGGCTAGGAGTCATGTTGCTCCAAGCAGCGTGACTGTCAAGGTCCACTCTACACAACACTGGGATCTGCACCAACGAACATTGACCAGTAAAAATGAACCTTGAAACTGTATTCGTCATTTCAGGATGCTCTGTGGGGCAGAACATCCTGCCAGAGGGTCCAGTGGATGCAGTTTTGGGGAAAACTGTGACTTTCCAAACCCTGTTTGACCCCAAAGAGCCGTACATCGCCATTTTCTGGTCTTTCACCGACGGGACTGAGCTGGTACACATTGCTACCTTGACCACAGCGGGGGAGGAGAGGGTGGCTGATGATTACCAGGGAAGAGTGTCAGTAAACCGGATCACCGGGTCCTTGACCCTCGGGCCCCTGGAGGAGAAGGACAACGGGAATTATTCCATCAGTGTGGTGACCCCTAACAAAGGGACTAAGACTGGAGAGACCAAGCTGCGAGTTCAGGGTGAGTGCAAAACATGGTACTTTTAACACCACCTTTGGTAGATACTGCTTGACAGTCATGTTGCTCCAAGCAGCATGACTGTCAAGGTCCACTCTACGCAACACTGGGATCTGCACCAACGAACATGAGATGCAAGAACATGAGCTGCCAGTTTCAGAGGAGAAATGGTCAAAGATAGCCAGGGAGACTGAGAAAGATGACATATTGCAGGACGTGATGGAGAGGATACAAATGCCCTGATAGGTGAGACTGAGCAAACCGTATGATGATTTTAAGGAAGAGCTGTGCATTGTGAATAGTCTTACTGAAAGGAACTAGAGTAGTGATTCCTTCTTCCATGAGGAAGGACATGACCAAACTGGCAAATGAAGGGCACTTTGACATAGAGAAATGTGAGAGGTGAGCCAGGGAGGTGAATTAGCGATTGCAGATTATGATTTTAACTACACTTAGTTTGCTCTTTTTTCAGTCACAACGACAAAGCAAGTGATCGCACATGCCAAGTCAATATTCTCCAGACTTGGGATCCATAAGATCATGGTATCTGATAATGCCATTGACAATTCCATTATTCAATATCAATTCATCCAAGTCAGTGTTTCTCAGGCAGTTAACACTGTCGGCCCTTTATTGCCCATCTCTAAGCTACACACTCACCACGTCTTTTGACAAAACCAGCCCATGGCATAGGGCTTTTTGACCTGTCACTCATATTTGACCAGTAAAAATTAACCTTGAAACTGTATTCGTCATTTCAGGATGCTCTGTGGGGCAGAACATCCTGCCAGAGGGTCCAGTGGATGCAGTTTTGGGGAAAACTGTGACTTTCCAAACTCTGATTGACCCCAAAGAGCCGTACATCGCCATTATCTGGTCTTTCACCGACGGGACTGAGCTGGTACACATTGCTACCTTGACCACAGCGGGGGAGGAGAGGGTGGCTGATGATTACCAGGGAAGAGTGTCAGTAAACCGGATCACCGGGTCCTTGACCCTCGGGCCCCTGGAGGAGAAGGACAACGGGAATTATTCCATCAGTGTGGTGACCCCTAACAAAGGGACTAAGACTGGAGAGACCAAGCTGCGAGTTCAGGGTGAGTGCAAAACATGGTACTTTTAACACCACCTTTGGTAGATACTGCTTGACAGTCATGTTGCTCCAAGCAGCATGACTGTCAAGGTCCACTCTACGCAACACTGGGATCTGCACCAACGAACATGAGATGCAAGAACATGAGCTGCCAGTTTCAGAGGAGAAATGGTCAAAGATAGCCAGGGAGACTGAGAAAATGACATATTGCAGGATGTGATGGAGAGGATACAAATGCCCTGATAGGTGAGACTGAGCAAACCGTATGATGATTTTAAGGAAGAGCTGTGCATTGTGAATAGTCTTACTGAAAGGAACTAGAGTAGTGATTCCTTCTTCCATGAGGAAGGACATGACCAAGCTGGCAAATGAAGGGCACTTTGACATAGAGAAATGTGAGAGGTGAGCCAGGGAGGTGAATTAGCGATTGCGGATTATGATTTTAACTACACTGAGTTTGCTCTTTTTTCAGTCACAACGACAAAGCAAGTGATCGCACATGCCAAGTCAATATTCTCCAGACTTGGGATCCATACGATCATGGTATCTGATAATGCCATTGACAATTCCATTATTCAATATCAATTCATCCAAGTCAGTGTTTCTCAGGCAGTTAACACTGTCGGGCCTTTATTGCCCATCTCTAAGCTACACACTCACCACGTCTTTTGACAAAACCAGCCCATGCCATAGGGCTTTTTGACCTGTCACTCATATTTGACCAGTAAAAATGAACCTTGAAACTGTATTCGGCATTTCAGGATGCTCTGTGGGGCAGAACATCCTGCCAGAGGGTCCAGTGGACGCAGTTTTGGGGAAAACTGTGACTTTCCAAACCCTGTTTGTACAGTACAGAAGTGAATATTTCAAAGCCCCTGTAAAATAACTGATACAGGCACATCTGTTACTGGGTGAGATTTTAGGCGCGGATCTACTAACATGTCTTGTTTTGTGTTGTTTTTTTCTAATGAAGCTTCACCTGTTGTCTTAGAGAAACTTCCCCTGCTTGAAACTGGTATTCTCTATTTCAGGATGCTGTGTGGGGCAGGATGTCCTGCCGGAGGGTCCAGTGGATGCAGTTTTGGGGAAAACTGTGACTTTCCAAACTCTGATTGACCCCAAAGAGCCGTACATCGCCATTATCTGGTCTTTCACCGATGGGACTGAGCTGGTACACATTGCTACCGTGACCACAGCGGGGGAGGAGAGGGTGGCTGATGATTACCAGGGAAGAGTGTCGGTGAACCGGATCACCGGGTCCCTGACCCTCGGGCCCCTGGAGGAGAAGGACAACGGGGATTATTCCGTCAGTTTGGTGACAGCTAGAGAAGGGACTATGACTGGAGAGACCAAGCTGCGAGTTCTGGGTGAGTCTTTATTTATTTATATATTTTATAATATGGTCAGCTCCGATCTTTTGTTCAACTTTTAGAATTGACTCACGCTGCTAGCTACTGCCCACCACGGTGTATTTTGATGGAAGGTTATTGTCATACAGAGCCGCTTCACCATGCGAACAACCTCCTCCTTTCTCTCTCCAGAGCCGGTGTCCAACTTGGTCATTAAGTCCAATGTAACTGAGCCGATCAAGCTCAACAGCACCGTGGTTCTCACCTGTTCTGCCAAGGGATCCTTCCTCAAGTTCTCCTGGACCAACGGCACCGCGCCCATAGTGGCCGACGGCAAGAGACTGACGCTGACTGAGGTGAGGTTTTACTTGTGTTTTGATTGTTTTTGCTGCACGTCAGCCATAACTATAAATTTATTAAGTTTATTAAAATGGACTGGCCTGGACTGGATTGGATTGGATTTTACTGAATTGCAGAAAGCCAAGTCCAGTACCCTGATTATCACTGGTGTCCTGAGGTCAGACCTGGTTTCTCCCATCTACTGCACAGCTGCCAACAAGCTGGAGATGGAGAAGAGCGCCCCCTTCAACCTATCTGTCAGCTGTGAGTACTGCACCTCTAATTTTGGAGGTATATTCAGTCATATATCCAGTCAGGCAGTCAGTCATCAATGCTTGGTGAGATTGCCTCTAGGGGGCATCTATGGCTGCGAGATGCAGTGTTTACCTAGCCTGATATTCAGGCCATTTCGTTCCTACTCCATTATTCAGTCTGGGATTGCCTATATGTTAAATGTTTTCTGTGTGTGGAGGGGTTGATTTTCCCCGAACCAATCACTAGTGACTGACGTATTCGGCCGCTATGACATTATTTTCAGTGACACCGATGCTTTACTAATTTTACCAAGAATGTCGGCAGTTTTTGACAAAAATGTTGTTTTTGCAAAGACAGTATGTTGGCTAAGGGGTGATTTCTACAAACAGTACACAAAGTATAGTATACAAAGTCTGGAACCAGGATAGTTTTTCCCATACAGAGACACAAAATCAGAAGTGGTCAATGTTTGAATCTTATTTATTTCTTTACAGTAATAGGCTGTAAGCAGAAGTTGTCATTTTGCATGACTTTGTATGCCACAGATAAGAGTCTCCATCATTTGGTGTGTAGTTTAAAAAGGGCTGTGTTGAACAAATACCCACAACATGCACCAGCATTACCTTTATGAGTTTTGATGTGTTAGTAAGGTTTAATATTGATTTTTGCTAATGAAATGATAAGCATTGGGGAAAGCGGATTACAATAGCACTGATGAGCGACTTCCTTACCTCTGGTTTATACACATTTTTGTTGCCAGAGCTCATTCTCCAGAATTATTAAGATTTCATAGGGTTACATTGAATAGTTACTGTAGTTTTTAACTTATCATGACAAACCTATGAATTCAAACCTTGACAAACCAAATATCGGACCTCACGAAGAATGGCAGAAATGCTAACTTACAGCCAACAAAATTATGCCAGACTTTGGTTCTCTATAATCCATGACTTTTTATGTAAATAAATGTTTGTTTTACTTCTCTCTATCACCAATTGCTCAAACACAGCAGTTATCCAACCCATATACAGTTGATGAAAGCTTTTCCATTGTCTGTTCTAAACAGCCGGTGTCTGGTCGCTCTTTCCTGGGAAAAATCCCCGGCTAAGAAGAAGAACTGGGTAGTTATCATGAGCAGTGATAGCCACCATGGCTGAACAGACAAAGAGAACAGAAACTCAAACTGCGTCAACAGAAAATCCAAGCTCCGCCCACACTGTTTGATTGACAGGTGATCTGTGGGAAGTGCAGAGCAGAAACGCCACAGTGAGGCTGAGGGACAAAGATGGAGACTGAATAAAACAAACAAGAATCTCACAGATTACCACTTGAAGAGAGAAAATAAACATTCTGGCTGTTATACAGAAAGCGATTGGAATGTATACACACAACATGACGCATCTGGTTATCTACTGCTGAAGTAATTTTTATTCAATTAATCTACACTACACACTGATGACAGTTGGTATGACTGTATGAGTTAGTAGGAGAGAAGGTTTGCTCAGTGCACCAAACTATACCGTATGACCTTTACATTTAACATGCACATAATTTTATAATTATAATAATTTTAATTTTACATTTAACTGATACCCTTATCCAGAGCCACTTACAATGAGGATGTGGTTAAAGTCACAAACCTATGGTAACATGGAAAGTTTGGTGACATTTAGCCTGAAGGTGGTGGTATAGCAATACTTCAAATGGCCATAACTCAATGGCTGTTAGTCCCATTCATTTGTGACATTGCACACATCTTGGCAAAAAGGCCAAAAAAGATCCGGAATGATGTACTGTGCAGTATTCAATGGCATTTAGCCAAGAGGTTGCGGTATGTGCCTCCGAACCCATACGTTACAGAAAAAACAACAACACGATTATTGAAATTTTCATACCTTCATTAGTAAACCTGTAAAACTTGTAAAACTTGAAGCGGCATTTTGACAGTTTTTTGCAATTCTCCCATCGTAACAGAGAATCACTGATTATGGGGTTATCATGTCCAGGAAGCTACACAACCTAAGCTACTTCCAAAGTTCACCATCCCTTTAATATTCTAATTTCCTTTTTAAATCTGAGTCGTGTGAACTACTCCAAAAAGTAGCGGGAAACATACCAATGATACAAGTTTGTTATCCCAACAATTTGGCAATTAGTTTGAGGTCACAGGGATAGGGTCATTTTGTATGTATACAGTTATGGTGCCACTTGAGGCCACAAAATGATCAATATGGATTGTGTTGATATATGTCAGGACAGATCAAATGTTGTGAATCTGCTCATTCTGATGGTTGACAACACATTTCTTGCTCCTTGTCAGTTCTCCCCTGTCCAGCTTCTTGCCAGCAGTCAAGGCCTGACGGTAAATTTGTATCTTTATTTTATTGACAGAGAAATATGTGCTGTGTTACAACTCTCAGTGAATGAACACAATTCACCTGTTCACAAGTTGCTTTGGACAAAAACGTCTGCTAAATGACGTAATGTAATGTAATCTAATGTAAATGTTTCAAGATAATTAGAAAGCCTTTGTCATTGACATTAATGTTCTGTGTTTTCCGTTTTATTTTCTCAAAGATTTTCAGATGATGACTTTGCAGAAGTTGAATACAATTTTGGACAACCAGCAGAAGATTATTCATATGTTGAACTCCACTAGTCTTCAGGGGGACGGGGGGCAGCAGGTGCTGGAGGGACTGCGTCTGCGTCTGCCCTGCACTTCTGAGGAACAGCTTCAACAATTAGACGATCAGCTCCAGGACAAGGCGTACTTTAAACAAGTTGTGAGTTCATCATTTGGTAATGCGTAGGCTTCTTCTTCTTCTGCCCTAAAGGCATCTGGATCTCAGAAACCACAAGAGCTACAGCAACCAAATTGACATCATTTTGAATTTTGTCCAAAACACATTTTTAGCTACTCCTACAACTTTGATCCCATCTTCACCAAATTCGGCTGCTCCGAAAAAAAGTTATCAAATGGATTTTTGATACTCCTTACCGTTTGGCCACAATTGGCTGCCAAAGTTTAAAAAAATGTTGCAGACGTGGCCTATTATACAAAAACCTCCATAATTCAAGAATGCTTTATGATATCATAACCAGATTTGGTTTACATGTGCAGGTAGCAACTCTGAAGGAACCTGCAAAATATGGTGGCATTTTGCCAATGGGTGGCGCTATAGCAACATAAATTAAATTACCATAGCTCATTGGCTTTAAGTCTGATACACTTGAAATTTTGCACACATCATCTTAGCACAAAGGCCCAACAGTAGCCGTCAGGATATAGTCATACTCTAAAAAACATGGCCGCCATTAGCCAATAAGCTTTCAGTCTCAATTAGACAAGGTTAGCAGTGGTCCATCAGCACAAAATTTGGGGGGGGGGGTATGTGCAACTATGGACCTTGATGTACTGTGTAAAATTTGTGCCATCGTAACCAAATTTGGTGGTCATGTGTAGGTGGAAGGCCTATGGTAACATGGAAAGTTTGGTGACATTTAGCCTGAAGGTGGTGGTATAGCAATACTTCAAATGGCCATAACTCAATGGCTGTTAGTCCCATTCATTTGAAACATTGCACACATCTTGGCAAAAAGGCCAAAAAAGATCCGGAATGATGTACTGTGCAGTATTCAATGGCATTTAGCCAAGAGGTTGCGGTATGTGCCTCCGAACCCATACGTTACAGAAAAAACAACAACACGATTATTGAAATTTTCATACCTTCATTAGTAAACCTGTAAAACTTGTAAAACTTGAAATGATATCTTGAAAACTGAGCGTACGGGAGATCGAAATGTCTAGCTGCGCATAGTTTGATAAATTGACAATGTGACATGTTCAAGATAGTTTGATCAATCTTTCACGATAGTTCTATCAAACTAAGGACAAATGATTTCTGCACTCTCAAGATGATGTCTGTAAAGCCATGTTTAAATTGATTAATAGAGGGCACTAATACAGTTAAATTCGTCTTTCTGATGCTTTCAACATAAGTTGGACTGTCTCAAAACTTGCCCCTTTTGTCTCTGCACTCACACCAAAGCCAGCGGCCTAGTGGTTAAGGCACAGGTCTTCAAAGCACAAGCTTGTGAATTCAGATCCTGTGATTAACGCTGTCTCCTCACAGTGACAAGGTTGTGGGTTTGAATCTTCGCCCCGGTCTTTTCTGTCTGGACTTTTCATGTTCTCCCTGCATTAGACAGATGCAAATGAGTGAGCAGAAAATTATATTCCAGGCTCCCATTGTGACAAAATGAGTTCAATTTAACTGTTAAATTTTTTCACTACCTCCTTTGTGCAGGCAGATTTCATAATAACAGTAGCAAAAGATATTCTTGGACATTAAGCCCACCAAAGTTCTAAAATGCATGAGCTTTTCAAGCCATGCACTCCTAAAGTCATACTGTGAGAAACACAACAGTGGTGTCACTCCCTCACTGGCTCAATGGGCATGTCAACTGTCATTGGGGGCAAAGGTTGTGAGTTCAAAACCCAGGTGGGGCAACAAACATACAACAGTTCCTTTTAACAGCATTAACTTTGAAGCCAGGGTCAATTAGGGCCCTGAAAAAGCCTGCAGATCCGTACTGTCTGTTGCAGTGATGTAGGAAGTGCGATGTCTTTTACGTGCAGACGTGCCTTCTTCAATTTTAACAAGCAAGTTTACGTTTTGGCCAATAACAACTTCTTTGCATCCATCCACCCGTCCATCCATGCATATCATCAATTACTTCATGAGTAGGCTACTCATAAAGCAAGCAACTGTAGGCCTAGTAAATGTCATTATGATGACTTTTTGATTCATAAAATATTTTTACATTGATGTTATTCACCTCCATTGTACCTTGGGTTCTTCAATGACAAATAGATCTTGCTGCCAATGATTGGAGACCTGCCAAGTCTCAAGACACTTGGTCACACGAGGGCGCTATTCTCTGCAAGCTCACAACAATAGCGTTAATAGTATGGTCAATTAACGATAATGTCTTTGTTTTCTCATCTTTGGACAAATTAGCATAGCATTAGACCCCGTTCATTGCCGCATGCGGCTATATTTTTCTTTTTTTGCCAAATTACAACAAATACAAAAAACTCTTTACTCTTTACAATTTCTCCTCAGCTCAATTTCCTGAGCCTGGTTGGAGGGCAGACAGCATCAGAAAATGTGAGGAGGACCATGATGGCTGTAGCTACAAACCAGGCCTGGAGCGGTTTCAGCCTCGATGGAAAGAGGAAGAAGGGAGTGTCCACACTGATCAAACGTGAGTCAAGACATAAGAATCAGAATCTACATCTTTATTAGATGACTCAAATGCCCAAAAATGATACGTTTTTTGTGTTGTTACAGGAGCTGTAAAGGCTTCTTTTCCAGGAACAGTGGATGAAGATGTCGAGATGCAGATAATGGAGGTTCTGAAAAATGTTCCTGGGAGAGACAGGAGAGAGGTAAAATAGAATATTTATTTTTGGAAGGGGGGGGGGGTTGCCTTTATGTTTGATATTTGACAGTGGAAACAGACAGGAAAGATTTTAAGATACTGCTACTGGAGGTAGAACAAAACACAACAATGTTCAGTGCCACATCTGTCATATATGAAATATTTTGTGTAAAAATATGCAGTGGCTTCAAATAAGTGGCTTCATTGATAGGTGTTGTTACGCACCATATGAACTCTTGTAGATGGCCCTCAGATCTCGCAAACTTTGCATGCTAGTACCCTAACCTTAAACCACTACAGAATAATAACAATTTAATAAGAAAAATAACCATTACATTAGAACAGGAATAGGTGCGTGGCTCTTAAGAAATGTGTCTGTCTTGTATCTTTTTCTTGTGTTCTAATTGTTTAGGTGGCGGCAGCTGGTGCAGCAGAGCCGGAAGTAGTTTAGATTTGAACATCTGCCTTCCACTGGTCCACCCTGGTGCCAATGATTTGAATATTTTTATTGATACATTATGACAATAAAACTAAATTTTTACTTGTTTGTTCTTTTTTTTCAGTGGCTAGCTGGTCATTTAAATGTTATGTCCCATTGTCTGTTACCAAAACGACCTACAGACAAATTAAAAAGTATTGGGACAGTCTTGAGGCTTTGATATTTAGAATTGAAGAGTTTAATTCAAAAATGTATTTGAAAAACATCACGCCTGCTTCTAGAAATTGTTGCTGTCATTAAAATAAACTCTCTTTGGAAGTGAATTTGCTATTTTATATCCTGTGCTGCCAAATGTGAACATCATCTAGTTGATTGACGTGTTTTCCAGCCTTGCTTTGTGACGCACACATGGGCTTCACCTGCTCTTGGTGTCATGATGTGTTCTGTGAATGTTGTTTTTCTCTTTTTCAAGGTGTGCTTGGACCCCTCAGTTGTGTATTTTCTAATAAAACGGCAATAACAGCGTCTTGTTGCAGAGCCTTTGAGTCACTGAAGAATCTCCTCCACTTTATCCCCTACATTTCCCACATGTCTTGTTTACCGGGCGTGATCAAAACTCACAAGACCAGACTTCAGCAAATCAAACATGTCAAGGCAGTTTTGTGACGTGAGAAAATCTGTCCTTACAGTTGCACAGTAATTATAAAACAAAGCAGACAGGAGTGTGTAACATACCGGTTTGTCCTGACGCTACCTGCAGCTGAGGCAGAGTTCACCAGGCAGGTAAACAGTTGGTTTTACACTCCCACTCTATTGATAGGTGGGAGTGGCAGGGACCATATCTGGCTTACCTGTAGCACTTGTGACAGTCAATTCAGGCTATGGCACAGCATGTTGTTGGTGTTGGTGTCACAGCAGGGAGTGAAGTCATCGGTTTCGCCCCCTAAGCCAATAGCGCCCTGTTAGAGGGAGAAGCCTGTATGAAATAGAATGATAGTTACGCATTGTAACTCTAGTTCTATGATCAGTCACCCTGCCTTTGTTTGAGTACGTGCATGCAAATTTCAGGGCGCTGAGGCAACAAGATGAGTGGTTAAGCCAAGTAGAGCCTCGTGAGAGAGCTCTGCCTGTGATCATAGAACTAGAGTTATAGTGCGTAACTATCGATTCTACTGATTATAGCAAGCGGCCAAAACCACGCCACTGTAGGCTATATCATTAAATAAGGAAGACCAAAAACATCTAGAAGATGGGACAGTAACACAACTAAGTGTATTCCTAATATTTTTGCTCGAGCACTTCTCTTTCAATATATTAGTTTCACCAATCTAAATACTTCAAAATCCCCAATCTTCAAAATTAAAAAAGTGTCTTTCAAGATATTGCATAGAATTTATCCGGTTAAGCATGTGTTAGAAAGATTCAAACTGGATATTGATTATAAATGTGATTTTTGTGGACTAGAAAAAGAGAGTATTTCCCATCTATTTTTTCACAAGAATGTTCTGGATTGATGTGACCAACTTTCTAAAAAAGAAACTTAAGATGAATGTTGAAATAGATATGTCTGATGTAATGCTATATTTTAGTCAAGATAAGATTGGAAATAACATGCTGTATATCATACAACTATTTATTATTTTTGGAAAATTCCATATTCATAAGCGGCCAAAACCAAGGGTGAATTTTTGAAGCCAATAAGGAAGTGGCGGAGGCGGCAATTCCTCTAACGTCCGCTAGAGGCTGACTCAACCAATCAGATTATTTCTGCCTCAGAAACGTTTGTACTGAACTGAACTGCACCACACTGTCATGATATTTATGGTAAAACCCCTCAGATCTCGGCTCCCCGACCTCAACTGTAACAACAGTTTCCAGACGTGTGAGTGTGTGTGTGTGTGTGTGTGTGTGTGTGAGAGAGAGAGAGGAGGAGACCCAAACTTTCACTGTTGTGGTTTCTCTTTTCTCCCTAGTCCCGTCAGAGGGCTATTCCAGAAAACAGGACTGGCAAATTATCCAGATCTGGTAACTCAGAATAGGCCCTTCTCACATTCTGTTTCTCAGCTTCTGCATTGAGAAACCGGTGCATTACAACTTCCTGTTGCCAGCTCTGCCCTTCACTAAATTGCTCCACAACCTGCCCAACATTTTAATTTGTTACATTATGTAGGGTGGATTTGTGTAAAGTGGGACAATTTTTGCAATTCTGATTTATGTAACACTTTTCCATATGAAGCCAATACATTAGATCCACACCTGATACCATTCTGAAATCCCCAAGATGTTTCCTAATGAAATCAGAAGAAAGAATTCAGATATCATACTCAGAGAGGAAATGGCACATATATTAGTGTTCCATGTGCCAATTGTTCCTAGAAAATGTGCATTTTGTAATCTGGGACGGGTGAAGAGTGTCGGTGAACCGGATCACCGGGTCCTTGACCCTCGGGCCTCTGGAGGCGAAGGACAGTGGGGATTATTCCGTCAACATGGTGGTCGCTGCTGGAGGGACTAATACTGGGGAAACCAAGCTCCAACTTCTGGGTGAGTCTTATCAACAATCCCAGGATTTGAAATGCAGGAAAATTCCAGGATTTCGGTCTAAAAGAGGTATAACTTAAGTAGAAGTAGACAAGGCAGGTTGAGGGAAAGTGGATACAACAAAAAAGTAAACAATCACAAAATAAGTGCTGGAATGCATTGAGCATCACAGACAGATGATAACAGTGTCAGAGTGTCTGAGGTTGGATTTCTCCTTAAAGGGCCTTACAGCACTGTGAGTGGAAGGGAACTGCTAACCCAGGCAGCGTTGGTGCCATACACTGAACCATACAGAGCTGCTTCACCATGCAAACAACCTCCTTCTTCTCTCTCCAGAGCCCATATCCAACTTGGCCATTAAGTCCAATGTATCTGAGGCTGTAGAGTTCAGCAGCACCGTGGTTCTCATCTGCTCTGCCAAGGGATCCTTCCTCAAGTTCTCCTGGACCAACGGCACCGCGCCCATAGTGGCTGACGGCAAGAGACTGATGCTGAGTGAGGTGAGGTTTCACCTGTTTTTGCTGCACGTCAGCCATAAGTAAAGTTTATTAGATTGGATAAGACTGGACTGGACTGGACTGGACTGGATTTGATTGGAGTGGATTTTATTGAACTGAATTAAATTGAACTCAATGTGCCTATGTTGGGCTAATCATGTGCAGAGCAAATTTCCTCATTAATCAAGGTTTTCATTCATTGACTTAATTTTTTGATTCATTCAGCTGCTCATTCATGTAGTCTTTCAGTAATTCATTCACTTGTGTGCTCATTATTTGTTTTTTATTAATACATCATTAATTTAATTTGTTCATTGAATTGAACTGCAGGAAGCCACTTCCAGTACTCTGACTATCACCGGAGTCCTGAGGTCAGACCTGGTCGGTCCCATCTTCTGCACAGCTGCCAACAGCTGTGAGTACTGCACCTCTAGTATTGGTTTTTCAGTGTTATTTGCAGTAAAAGATGCCGTAAGTGAAAGTTGTCATTTTGCATAATTTTGTATGCCACAGATAACCATCTCTGCCATTTGGTGCTTCTAAAAAAAGTCTAAAATCCCTGTGGAAAATATATACAAAAAACAAAGGGCTGTGCTGAACGGTTTTGTTCCAGTGGTTAAAATACACCCACCAGCACCACCTTTGTGAGTTTTATTATCTATTTTTGCTAACGAAATGATAATCATTGAGGAAAGCGGACTACAATAGCACTGATGAGTGACTTCCTTCCCCTTGTTTATACACATTTTTATTGCCAGAGCTTGTTCACCAGAATTATTAAGATTTCATAGCGTTGGATTCAACAGTTATTATAATTTTTACCTTATCGTGACAAACCGCCCGATGGCTATAGCTGACTGCTCTAGTCCTCTTTCCCAAATGATGTATCTTCTCATGGACAAACACCCACACAACATGACACACAACATGTAGTCAGAATCCACATCTTTATTAGATGAGCTTTTATAAATGTAACAGAAAGTATTCTAATGCCCAAAAATGATACGTTTTTTTCTGTTGTTACAGGAGCTATAAAGGCTTCTCTTCCAGGAGCCATGGATGAAGATGTCGAGATGCAGATAATGGAAGTCCTGAAAAATGCTCCTGGGAGAGACAGGAGAGAGGTAAAAGCAGTTTGACAGTTCACAATTTGACCATATACAATATATAACAAAATTCATTCTGATCTGACAAGCCGTTTAGGAGTGGTTCATATTTTTTAAAGACTTTGTTGGGGGGATTTTTGCCTTTATGTTTGATAGCTGATTGTGGAGACAGAAAAGATTTAAAGATACTGCTACTGGAGGCAGAACAAAACACAACAATGTTGTTCCACATCTGTATGGTCTACAATATATGAAATATTTTATATAAAAATGCATAAAAATATGCAAAAGTGGTTTAATTGATATGTGTTTTTACACACCATATGAACTCATCTAGATTAACAGTACAAACTGTCAGATCTCTCAGACTTTGTCTGCTAGTAGTTAAAACATTATTCTACCCGTAAGAAATTAGTGGATGTGGATATCCTAATGCATTATGCAAATATACACCCGCAAACACAGGCCTAAAATAAACATGAGTGTAAAAAACAAAGATCTATGTTGAATGTTCTCATTTACTTTTTATTAACTCTGCCAGGGATTCTTTGGGGGTTTGTGCTGAATCTGGCAAAACCACTAAATGTATTGGGAGTTATTTTTCATTTTTTATACATTTAGTGATGTCATTCTCTGATTATACAGGCTACATTTACACGAGTGGTATTGTCAGATTCAGCACAAACACACCTTTCCAGTAAACTCTCTTTGGTGTTGACGAATGATGATTAAAAGCAGCTAAAACAAATAAAATCTGTTCTATGGGCTGCCAAACAGAATAGTAATAATATAATAACAAAAATAACCATTGCAATAGGTGCGTGACTCTTTCTTCTTAAGAAATGTGTCTGTCTTGTGTCTTTTTCTTGTGTTCTAATTGTTTAGGTGGCGGCAGCTGGTGCCGCAGCTCAAAGAAGAGAGCAGAGCCGGAAGTTGTGAGGAGGAAGTAGTTTAGATTTGAACATCTGCCTTCCACTGGTCCACCCTGGTGCCAGTGATTTGAATATTTTTTTTTTATACTTCATGTGAATAAAACTATTTTTTTTGTATTTGTTTGTACTTTTGTTTTCAATGGCTAGCTGGTCATTTAACTGTTATGACCAAAATGACATACAGACAAATTCAGAAGTATTGGGACAGTCTTGGGTGTTTGATATTTAGAATTGAAGAGTTTAATTCAAAAATATAAGAGGCATTATTTGAAAAACATCACGCCTGCCTCTAGAAATTGTTGCTGCCATAAAAAAAAACTCTCTTTGGAAGTTATTAAGTTATTAATTTGTTATTTTATATCCTGTGCTGCCAAATGCGAACACCGTCTAGTTGATTGACGTGTTTTCCAGCCTTGCTCTGTGACGCACACATGGGCTTCACCTGCTCTTGGTGTCATGATGTGTTCTGTGAATGTTGTTTTTCTCTTTTTCAAGGTGTGCTTGGACCCCTCAGTTGTGTATTTTCTAATAAAATGGCGATAACAGCGTCTTGTTGCAGAGCCTTTGAGTCACTGAAGAATCTCCTCCACTTTATCCCCCACATTTCCCACATGTCTTGTTTACCGGGCGTGATCAAAACTCACAAGACCAGACTTGAGCAAATCAGACATGTCAGAGCAGTTTTGTGACATGAGAAATCTGTCCTTACAGTTACACTGCAATTATCAAACAGAAAGACAGGAGCTTGTAACATGCCGGTTTGTCCTGATGCAGAGTTCACCAGGCTGGATGGAGGAAACAGAACTGATTTACTCTCACATTCTCAGTTTGTCTGTCTGTGTGTCTGTCAGCAGGATGTCTCAAGAACTCATGAACAGGTTGCGATGAAATTTGGTGCACAGATCAACCTTGGGCCAAGGAACAAGTGATCAGATTTTGGTGTTGATCTCTATGTGGAATTTCTGCCATTGGACAGTTACCATGTTTAAGCCATCAATCTAAAACTAGACGGAGATGGAGACTTGATTCCAAATTCAAAGGGGATGTTTGCAGGGTCAGTGGGAAGATACACCAGGACAGTGACAGGACACCCCACGACTGTGACAGGACACCCCACGACTGTGACAGGACACCCCACGACTGTGACAGGACACCCCACGACTGTGACAGGACACCCCAGGACAGTGACAGGACACCCCACGACTGTGACAGGACACCCCAGGACAGTGACAGGACACCCCACGACTGTGACAGGACACCCCACGACTGTGACAGGACACCCCACGACTGTGACAGGACACCCCAGGACAGTGACAGGACACCCCACGACTGTGACAGGACACCCCAGGACAGTGACAGGACACCCCACGACTGTGACAGGACACCCCAGGACAGTGACAGGACACCCCAAAACCGTAGCAGAACAAGACAGATCAGGTGACTCCAAGACGGTGGACAATGGCAGAAAGTCCCAGGACTCCCCAAAGTGTCAGGACAGGGGCAGGAGGACAGCCCCGGGTCAGAAATACAGGATTTCAACTGACTGGTTTCCTTAAAGTGTAACTCAGTAAAATCTTTGACATTGTTGCATTTTATTTTTGTTCAGTGAAGTTGCTTGAGAGATATTCGAGTTTACTTAGAGTCTACTTTGTAATATTCAAGAGAAGAAGAAGCAGGACTGCTACAATGGCTCACACAAAAAAAGAGAAGAGGATTGACAGGATCAAATAACAAATGACCACATCAAACAAGGAATACTCACTGCCATTAAGTAATGAATGTCTAATAATGAAATCATGACATCTAGTGGCAAACAGTAGATCCACACCTTTTTATGGTTGGCTTTTCATTATTTGATGTTTTTGCCATTAGATGTGGTCATTTATTGTTGGATTGTGGTACAGAAAATGTTCTGTACATGTGTGAGTGTGTGTGTGCATGTCTGTGTGTGTGTGTTGGGGGGGGGGGGGGGGGGGTCAAGAGAGGACAGCAAGAGAGTATAAACATACAGATGAAGACTCACAAGTTTGATTCATGTTAGAGGAAATTGAAATTATAACTAAATAGATTAAAGGGGCAACAGTAGATTTTTCCTGGCCTATAGCACTAAATGACCATAATCTATCTGCAGGGGGCTGACAGGGTTGTTGATCAATACCAATGACTTAATGATTACTTCGATTTATGGCTTTCCAAACTCACTTTCTGGCCTGTACTCTGTTTTGGAGCAAAAACTCCCGACCCACTGGAGTTTCAAGACAATTCCCCCCCTCAGTGTTTCTGTTGGGTCTCTGCTCTAATTAGTTAGCTTACTGCTCTCTGTTATGAAAATGTGACTTTACTGTTACTGTCAGCTACAAGCCAAGTAAGCTGTGCCAGAAACCAGTCGATGCTGCTGCAATTTATTGGTCACACTGTTGCCAAATTGGCAAATTTGTTGCCAGCCAAATCTGGCAACTTTCTCCAACCACGGGAAAACGCTGTTAATGTCGGAGAGCCTTTCCTGATTTTACTTGAGATTTAATTTCCTTTGAACTGTCTTTTATTTCCTTTAAAAAAAAAAAAGTTTTTCTTTTCCTATTCTTATCTTTTCTTACACTGTATTGGCTTTTATATACCAAAATGTTTTTATCTGTTTTCTTTTAAAACCTGATGATTTTATGACTTGTCTGTTATTTTTATTTTGCTGCCTAAAGCAACGTGGTTTTGTAACGTGGATTTTGAAAAGTGCTCTATAAATAAAGATTATTGTTATTATGTGTTGATGACATATCTGTACAGCTGATGCCGATTTGCACTGCTTGTCCATCTAATCCAAAGGTGTCCGATGATCACAGTTCTTCCATACACAGTAATGGAGGGAGAGCAGGATCGATGCAGCAAATATATCGATGAGCAACTTTAAGATGTCATCTGGTGACTTTTTTGAGCGGCCAATAGCTACTTTCCTTGGAAGAGAGTTGGCAACACAGCTCGGAGATAAAAGTCATATTATTAACTTATCGCCCCTGTAATAAGAAAGATATGCTTTCTATTACTTTGAAGATGCCGTGACTTCTGATTCCAAGAAAGAAAGAACGTCACACCAAACTCCATTCAGGAATCTGTCACATTTAACGTGTTCTCGATTATCAGCATAAAATCTGACTGGAGATCTTTTCTGAATCATCTGGAGCCACCGTTCAGTTTGACACACAGATGATCCACCAAAGATATTTTCCTCTCTCTGTGTATTTTTCCACATGTCCACTGGGTGTCAGCAGCGTCCTGCTGATCAACATTTGGCAACAGCACTCGAAGGGGGATTCAGTATTTCCCAATATGTTTATAAAGAAAAAAAAGAATGTATGAATGACAGATTTGAAGCAGGTGATTTCAAAACGACCTTTGACCTTCGTGTAGGAATTTTAGTAATTCGCTCAAAAATTACTCGCACCCATTACCTACGTGTGCTTCCATGCGTGTGTGTGTGTGTGTGTGTGCTTCCATGCGTGCATGCGTAGGTGTGTGTGTGTGTGTGTGTGTGTGGAGGAAGGGGCGGGAGAGGATGAGTGTGCGTGTGTGGGGTGTGTGTGTGTGTGTGTGTGAGAGAGAGAGAGAGAAAGAGAGAGAGAATTTGTGTGTGCATGTGTATATGTGTGTGTGTGTGTGTGTGTGTGAGAGAGAGAGAGAATTTGTGTGTGCATGTATATGTGTGTATATGTGTGTGTGTGTGTGTGAGAGAGAGAGAGAGAGAGAGAGAGAGAGAGAGAGAGAGCATGTATGTGAATGGGTATGAGTGAGAGGTGTGTATTGTGTGGGAGGGAGGGAGAGAGAGAGAGAGAGAGAGAGTCTGTGTGTGTGTGTGTGTGTGTGTGTGTGTGTGTGTGTGTGTGTGTGTGTGCTCACCTTGCCTGGGTGTGTCTTGCTAAAAGCAGCAGGTAGTGGCGCATTTTTCTCTGTCGCCTGCTGGGAAGACTTGAACCGTCCTGATGGATCTGCTGAACATGAAGTCGCTTCTGTTTCTCCTCTCTCTTATTGGTAAAACTGAAAACTTTACAATTTTGTGATTTATCTACAGATTGAACAGGGATGTTTGTGCGAAGTTTGTGGTGTTTTGCTGTGTGTCTCTTAATTTGTTCATGGAAAATTTGTCCTGCAGGTTGCCCCGTGGGGCGTTTTCTGTTTATTTAATGTTACATTCAAACTAAAATAACGTAAAATATATTCTGTGGGAACTAGAATAGCTCTAAGAGGAACTTAAGAATAATTTGGGACTTAAACTGTTTATGTGGTTCTCAGTAGTGACTTTATAGTAGCCTACTCTATGGTGTTTATTTTTGTTATTTCCTATAGTATCGCTATAATATTCCTATAGTTTTGTATAGTATCCTTGTAGAGGTTATTATAGGATCACTATTTTTTTTTTTTTTTTTTTAATCAAATCAAAACCAGCCATAGAAGGATGTGGAAGGCGGCATAGCCAAACCTTTTTGACCCGTCAGTCATACCTGACTGGTAAAAATGAACCTTATTGAAACTGGTCTTCTTCATTTCAGGATGCTGTGCGGGGCAGGACGCCCTGCCGGAGGGTCCAGTGGACGCAGTTTTGGGGAGAAATGTGACTTTCAAAACCCAGATTAACCTCAAAGAGCCGTTCGTCGCCGTTGTCTGGTCTTTCAACGACGGGACTGAGCTGGTACCCATTGTTACCGTGACAGCGGGGGACAAGGTGGCCGACGAATACAAGGGAAGAGTGTCCGTGAACCGGACCAATGGATTCTTGACCCTCGGGCCCCTGGAGGCGAAGGACAGCGGGGATTATTCCATCAACGTGGTGACCGCTAGTGAAGGGACTAAGACTGGGAGACCAAGCTGCGAGTTCTGGGTGAGTCATTCATGTGGACAGCTCCGATATAAAGTTTAACTAATTGCCTCGCGCAGCTAGCTGCCTCCCGCCACGGTGTATTAAGGTTGTTGTCTAAAAATTGGGATTTTGTTGAAATAAGGGTTGCTTGTTGGATTATATGTATGCCGAATTGAACAGTGGCTGCTAATAATTCAGAAAAGGTCTTGAGTTGTATTGTTTGAAGTTTGTAGGCTTTACCGTTAAGCAAAGCCACATTAAATTGCCAGATATTTGAATGGAGTTGTGTTTGACGTTCTCAGCATAGTACAGGAGCACGTAACCGATGAAGGCAGTAGGCACACCTGTGACTGCCCGTTTAACAGTTAGTTTAGATATCAGTGCGCCAACTCACACCGCTGCTTAGCTTATATGTCGCTTAGCAACCACTACATTCAAGGACTATATTGCTTGGCGGAACAATAAGAGTTAATCATATTATTCTTTTCATTTATTATCGATTAAAATAAAAGATTTATTGAACATTTGCTTGTTAATACTTCACTAGGCTTGGCGCCTCTTGGCTGTTGTAAAAATCAGTGTAAACTAACGTTAGGCCTGCTGCAGGAGTGGCCTTTTGCTTCGGTTGAATGAGAAGTAGTTTACCTGAAGTAGGCTATGGTCGATGGGCCCACAGGTTATGTTTTGAATTTCGCCTCAACATTTCAGTTCCATGATTACAAAATGTTCCTCTTGCAATCAGTAGTCAGTGTAAGGAAGGCAGGCTAATGCTAGCCTAACCTGAATAGATAAGGGGGATTCACAAAAGTCAAGAACACAGTAGGCCTAAGGCAGCAGCAGTGCTTACGGTAGGCTATGTGCATTGATGTAACCTTGAAATCAACGGCAAATGGGCAAAACTCAGCAAAGTCTTTCTTAGGGCTGCTTAGGGTGTGGCTCTTGCTATGGTGGCGTGATGGTGGTGGTATGCGTGTGTGTGTGTGTGTGTGTGTGTGTTGGATGGGTGGATGGGGGAACCAAAGCTGTCTGTAATGCCGTGACGTCACTGACTTCACTGGGTGTTTTACAGCACAGTGTTGCTGGTTTTGCGCAACCTTAGGGCAACTTTAAAAAAAAAAAAAAAAACCTTTCAGATTCACACAAGCCTGCAGAACCGTAAATGTTTTTGGCAAAGACATCAAGCAATTCCCGAGTTGTTGCTAACAAAGGTGCCAAGATAATACTGAATGTCTCAATATTCTGTAGGCTATGTCCAAGGGTTAAATTTGGAGTGTGTGTTGGTAGTAGTATGATGTGTGTGTGTGTGTGTGTGAGACCTCTTTACCTCTGGCACATCAGTTCCTGCACATAAACAAGGCAAGATCGATCATCGACATGTAAAAGCAAGAAGCAGGGTAACCCCCCCCCCCCCCCCCCCATGCACACACACACACAGACACACAGACACACACACACACACACACACACACACACGCACACACACACACGGACATATCAGAGATTCTCTGGGACGTTGTCATGCTTGCTTGAGTTTGAAGTGAGTCACATGTCTCTCACTTTTAATTAAAAAAAAGGCAAGACAGGTCCTGTGTGTGGAGTCCTGATCTCTTCATACAGGGTCAATGACGAGATACGGCAAACATGCAGACAGTGCAGCGTTATTTTTTAAAAGTTTGCATACTCCGTGGGTGCTGTCACTCCCCAAAAACCGTCCACATGAAACATTTGCACCTGCCTGCTGCCAGAAATGGAATAATATATCCCGGCAAACATTTTGAAAACTCGTGTAAATATAAGGCCAAAACATCCATAGCTGCTACCTGCATCATTTTGTGAATTAAGGACCTAAATATCTTTCTTATATCAGTTCAAAACAGTTTCATATGCTTGTTAATTTTGTTGGTAACACTTTACAATAAGGGTACATACATAATTAATACATAATTAAGGGTTAGTTAATAAGTAATTAGTTAATTAGTTAATCAGCTAACCCTAGGGTTAGTTAATTACTAACCCTAAATATAATAGTCGTCTTTATAAACTATTAAATAATGTATAAATTAATACCTTAGTTAACATGAACACCATTAGTAAATTATTACACATTAGTTAACTGTTAATTAAGGGTTAGTTAATGCTTATTAAGCATTAACTAACCCTTAATTAATGTAACCTTATTGTAAAGTGTTACCATTTTGTTTGTTTTTGTGCTCGTTTGGGTTGACGTTAAACTTAGAAACTTTATTTTCCTCCAAGCACGGATTCGTTTTCACAGCTTTTCCACGGAAAACACTAACGAACTTAAGTAATACAGGATATTGGCGTTCGTTTCACAGCTTGTAAATGGAAAACTGAGTGGAAAAAACAGTAATACAAGACATCGGCACTTCTCAGCACACAGACATATTGACACTAAATACAGCGATGTTATTGAAGAGGACACAAAGCTCCTGCCCGAGCAAGCTCTTTTTTTTACTCTATCTGTTATCTGAATCTGAACTTGGCCGCCTCACATTCTGGGATGAACAGTGAGAAGTGAGAGGCCGACTGTCTTGTGTTTCCTCATTTACCGAGAGACTTTTAACGCCGCGTCACATCTGCTCTCAGATCAGATAAACGGCCGGTCGACTCTTCGTCCCCGAGGCCGGCTCGCTCTCGTGATGTCACTCGCTGCCCCGCAGATGAGCGCCTGTCCCTCCACTTCACGGTCAAATACTGTAACCGGCATCCTTAATCCCTCCTATCTTTGGACGGTTATTCTTTAAGCTTCATTTATCCAGGTGCACTCATTTGCATATGGGAGTCGCCCAGTAAAACCACAGTTTCGGTAAATTACTCTTTGTTTCTTTCTTTCTTTACTCTTCCTCTCCAAAAAATGGCTTCCTTTCTCCTCTTTTCCTCCATCAAGCTCCAAAGTATCCATTCATTCACTCATTCTGTCACTATTTCATTCATTCTTTTAATTCATTGCTCACTCCTCACTCTTGTTACCGTGGTCTGGTTCGACACTTTTTCACACCGCAATGCAAATAAACTCACTGTCCCTCTCTCTCTCTCTCTCTCTCTCTCTCTCTCTCTCCCTGCTGTCAGAACTGGTTACCACTCCTTTCACTTCCTTATATTGTTCCCACACACCTACCGTTGCCTCATCTTCAGTAAACAGCCCTGTACACTGTTAGGATCACGAGAACGAGTCCGGCAGGTCTAGTCGCCTGCGTTTTTTTTTCCCTTACTATTTTCATTCAACTCCATTCAAATGTTGCTTTTGAGAGGACAATCAGGTCTGTGTGAGGAGAAACCGGCCTCGGGCGGGCGGGCGGGCGGGTGGGTTATCAAAATTGCCGTGACTTTAATCGCGCTTCCATTCAGTGCGCGGCTCCTGTATTGTCGTGGGATTTCATCGACGAAATTAAAAGGGCGTTTTAACAAAGAAAACACTGTTTAGTCAACGAGGAAAAATCCACCCTGAAACACTTTAGCGCTGTTAAAACTGTAAATGGCGATGCACGTTGCATTCCTGGGTCCATTTTGTGGTTTGGTTTTGCTTTTTTTTCTTATTCTCAAAGATAACCGCCTAGATGTAGATGGCGTGATGTCACAATGAGATGTTTCCAGCAGCTACAACCGGAGTTTGATATTAGAAAATGTTTCAGGATGTAAAGCATCAGCGGTAAACGTCAGGTTTTGGTGTCAGTCCCTCAGAATCAAAGAGTGAGGGGCTTCTTCTTTCTAGAGCCGCCATTTTGGCACCAAGAGACGTTCAACAGTCATACAGGGAGAAATCCATCGTAGAAGAGGAGAGAGACCAATTTCTTCACCCACAGGAGCAGGAGAGAGACCAGAATGCAATGCGGCAGAGAGACATGCTGAGTTTTGAGTAAAGGGGGCGTGACAGGAAACGCTCGCTCTCTCGCTCTTACGATGCTATCTCTTTGGCGATCGTTATCGCTCTCTTCACCTACACATAAAACCCACAGCTAAATTTGTATTTAACCTTTATTTTACCAGGTAGTCACATGAGATCAATGATCTCTTTTTTTCAAGCAAGACCTGGCCAAAATGGCAGCATTTAAAAAACAAACATACAAGACACAAACACAGGCAAGAACATAGAAGGCAAAGTGGCGCAAGGGGATAAATTTGAGCTGGAGTGGACAAGATTGAATGGGACTGGAGGGGGAGATTGGAGGGTAGGGTAAAAAAGATAGGGTAATAAGGGAGGAGGGGGGAGAGAAGGTCAAATATAACAAGTCCACATCACTTCTCTGGGGGTTGTTGAAAGGCATTCTGGGAAACGTAGGAAATCACTAACTGCAGTAGAAGTAGATGAGGCAAACTGAGGGAAAGTGGGTACAACAGAAAGGTAAATTACATCACTTCATCACAAAATTGTATCTGAGGGTGGATTGTTTTAAGCGCCTTACAGCAGTGGTTCCCAAATTGGGGTCGGGGGACCCACAGGGGTACTTGAGGGAAATTTCAGGGGGGTCCCCAAAATGAGCAGTAGTTTAATTTCACTATTATTTCACTCCCTAGAGTTTAGCACAATGCGAGTAAGCATAAGGACGATTTTCCCTCGTAGGTTTCACTCTCCATCCTACTGATATCACCTCACCTACAGTCTATACAGTTATATCTCTGCACCAAGTCATATTTAACACCAGTAATCTTCTCAGATAGGGTTCCCTATCTTAAAAGGTCCCATATTGTGGAAAACAGGATTCCCCTTGCCTCTTTACTTGCCTCTTTACTTATTCTAAAGGAGTTGGATGGTCTATCTAAACATGGTGAAAGTATCAAAACGCACGGTCGCCAACTAAATCCACACAATCCATATTAGAAAAGCGAGCCTCTAAACGAGCCGTTTGGACTTCTGTAACTTTGTGGCGTCACAAAGGTTCGCTCATTATCATTTTTGTAAGAAATAATAGACTAACAAAGCGGTTGAGCAGTTGTCATTGTTTATTACCAGAGAGTTTTCCCTACCTGTAGCCGCCGGGCCGCGGCGTCTCACGTTTCACTCTTGAAACGGTTAGCCAATCGGAACAGAGGGGTCGTTAATATTAATGAGCCTCAAAGACACGCCGACAGAAACAGCCTGTCCTTGGTAAGGCTCAGAGAGATGCTGGAAACTGAACGTGTCAAAATGGATTGAAAGTGTTTTTGGTTCATGACACCACACACACAGCTTTGAATGGACCTCAAGACACAAAATAAAACACTGGAGAGTGGAGAATATGGGACCTTTAAAACTTGTTAAATGGGGTCCATAGTCAAATGGTGATCTATTTGCGGGGTCTCTGACATGAAAACGTTTGGGAAGCCCTGCCTTACAGTACAGTGAGTGGGACTGGAGCTGCTAACCCTGCCAGTGTCATACAGGTTTAAACTTGGCTTCACCAGTCTGACCAGTCTCCTCCTCTCTCTTTCTCTCCAGAGCCGGTGTCCGCCTTGACCATCACGTCCAGCTTGTCCGAGGCCATCGAGCACAACAGCACCGTGGTTCTCACCTGTTCCGCCAAGGGATCCTTCCTCAGGTTCTCCTGGACCAACGGCACGGCGCCCATAGTGGCCGACGGCAAGAGACTGACGCTGACTGAGGTGAGGTTTCACCTGTTTCTGCTCGCTGTAACACCTGCACCTCAGCTATAAGTGACGTTTGTTAAATTGTATTGGATTGGTGGAGTAGAGCGGATTTCATTGTTTGGCTGATTATGTGCAGGTTAAATTTCCTCATCAGTAATCAAGCTTTTCATTCACTGATTCATTCATCTTTTGGTTCATTCATTCAGTCAATCCTTCATTCATTTATTTGCTCATTCATTTTTCATTATTCATTCCATTTACTCATTGAATTGAATTGCAGGACCAGGAGGCCAGCACCAGTAAACTGACTATCAATGAGGTCCTGAGGTCCGACCTGATGGGTCCCATCTACTGCATCGCCGCCAACAAGCTGGAGACGGAGAGGAGCGCCCCCTTCAACCTGTCTGTCAGCTGTGAGTACTGCACCTCTACTGTTGGTTTTAAAGGTTGTTTCAAGCAGTGATTCTCAACCGTTTTCATATCAAAGACCCCTTTAGTAGGCTACACATAAGGCCACAGACGCCCGTTTGATGAGTTTTTGTCTCTCAGACCCAAATCTGAGAATATTTGTATTGTTAGACATGATTTTGTCTAGAATTCCATGACAAAACAGTCATTCGTCTACATTCTCTAATTGTGTTAACTTCTTGTAAATTAAATAATAGTGAAGTTTAACAATTCATCAATTTGCTGGGGATCCCCTGGAACTCCCTGAAGGACCCCTGGTGGTCCCTGGACCCCACGTTGAGAACCACCGGTTTAAAGTAAAACACTGTGACGTTTTTGACGTTTTCAAACAGAAAAAGAAGAACTGGGTAGTTAGCATGAGCAGTGATAGCCACCATGGCTGAACAGGCAAAGAAAAGAGAAACTCAAACTGCATCGACAGAAAATCCAAGCTCCGCCCACACTGTGTGATTGACAGGTGATCTGTGGGAAGAGCAGTGCAGAAGCACCACAGTGATGGAGACTAAATAAAATAAAAAAAACAATTAGATTACCACTTTAAACGAGACAAAAAACCCTTTTTGGCTGTTTTACAGAAGGTGGAACACACACATAACGTTTCACATTTGCTGTCAAAACTATTTTTATTCAGTTAATCCACACTGACGACCGTTAAGCAGTCATTTGCTTACTCATTCATTCATTCATTCATTCATTTATTAGTGCTTACATTACTGCATTACCACTGAGCCTTGCCTTGCAGTGTTGAACTGAATGAACTCCACACCCTCCGGACAACAAAGGGAGTCAAAACTGAGTCAGTTGCTGTCACTCTCTCACACCCCAAAAAGGCATTTGACAAGCGTTCATTTACTTTTTCTTACTTGGCTTTATATGATCAGTTACAGTGGTGGAAACAGTACTAGAATGTCCTACTCAAGTAGAAATATTGCTATTTTGCTGATTAAGTAGAAGTAAAAGTACTGGTGTAAAAATCTACTTCAGTAAAAAAGTGTCTCAATTAAAAGTTCCTTTTTAGAAAAGAGAACGTTGTTAGCCGTCAGATTCCTCTTCTCACTGTGAATGGATCCACAGTTTGTCAAGTTTACGTTGATCAAGTTTCTGCTGCTGATGGAGAGACACAAAATCTTTAAAATAATACTAGTATACAAGAACACAAAAAAAGCTGCTCAATTACAGTAAAAAGAGTAATGAATATAATTAGCTACTTCCACCCTTGGTCATTTATGAGACTGAAACCTGCTCCTATCCCTAAAATTCCTGAAATGGGAGTATAAGCATGCTTCACTCTTGGAAACTTATTCTTTTTCTGATCTGGCAGCAGTGACACGCAGTTTAGATTGTGGGCTGCGAGGCTTTGTGTTTTGGCCCGGGCGCTCCCTCCCTTCCTCCCTCCCCAACTGAACCATACTGTGTACACACTCCTGTCCATGACTAACCCGAAAGGCAGTGAAATCACACTGCTAACCCCCGCTTAACCTCACACAGCCTGTCGTTATTAATCATCAACTTAACCGGTTCGGGTTGGAGAGTTTTAATTGGTCAGACTGTATGATAAGGCTGTATAAAAGCACTAAGCTGTACAGTATGGGCTTTATATTTGACATAATACACAACTGACACTCGCACCCAGAGCCACCCACACTGAGGATGTGCTTGGAGTCACAGTGAAGCGGCACTTTGACAGCATTGTTCTTCTATAATTTGAAGTATTTGTGGTCGAAACAGGATGTTGGGGGCGGGACTTAACGAGGGAAGAGATCATTCAAATGTGTAACCCAATGGGATTTCAGCTAGGGAGAGAGAGGCAGTTTTATTTGATGGGAGGGGCAGGATTCTTCAAAAATCTGGGATGGTATTACTGGTTTACGCCTACTGGTACAGCATGAGGTCACCACTAAAAAGAAAAAAGAAAAGTAAAAATAGTAGTATTTTGATATAAAAATACAAGAAAATATATATTTCTTGGCATTTATTGTTAAATAGGCCTATATTAATGACATGGAAACTTTGCTAACAAGTTGAAAAAGTCATTTTTTATTTCACTGACTAAATTCCTAGATTTCCAACATCACAGGGAAGGGAAACCTGCAGTCAATGTTACATTTTAATTCAGTGGTTTAATTGAGGAAGTCAATGCCCAAAGCAATCCACGTTTTCTGTAAAGGTGCCACAATAAGTTTTCTCCCAAACTGTCAAATGCACAACACAGGCTCTGATTTAACTGTCCCTTCTGCCAAAAAACTGTGTTGCACAAAATCCTTTGGATGTTACCCCAAAACATAGATATCAGTATCTTCAGAGTTAAGCTCCAAGTTCCTCTGCAGATCTGGAGAAGCAGGAAAAGCCTAGAAGAAGAATGAGAAGATTTGTCGGTCTTGAAAAGTTTGGATTAAGGCGATACGGACAAAATTAACATCACAATAATCATAAGAAACAATTTCCATATCGATATATAACAATATCTTCTAACGTGCAAAATCACATGTTAAATAATCAAATTGATGTTCATTGCAATGAATTGCATTAAATTAGTATGCACAGAATTGTGTATCACAATAGCTCAATTACATAATTTCTTTCTATTGAAAGACAACAAACGATAATATTGAGTTATTTGGGAATAGTCTAAATTCTGTAAAGTATGGGGAAGTACTGGTTCTTTATTGTTTTGTTATGTTTTTGTTTTGATTCAGTTTCCCTTTTTAAATCACTTCTTAAAACCCATTTATTTAAACAGGCATTTTATTAATGTTCATTTTACTGGGTTTTATCATTTTACTTTCATGTTCCCATAGACTGTCGCACTACTCGTCTGCACTTTATGTCCTGTGCGTTTTTTCTGTTATTCTGTTTGTTTGGTTGTCTCTTGCCTCGTTTTATTTATTTGTTTGCTTGTTTGTTTGTTTTTTAACCTGCCTATTGTTTTATTTCCTGTTGTAAAGCACTTTGTAACTCTTGTTTTGAAAAGTGCTATATAAATAAAGTGTTACTTGGTTGCAGCTTCATGTTTTATGCAGAAGTAGGTCCGCTGCCACGTCACATATTTTGATATTTGTTGATCTTTAGTGGTGATTTTGCCCATATTGTCATTCTGCCCCCTCACTGTCAATCCACATCCTGTTGAGCACAAACCAAAGTCTTCAAATGGCAGGTTCAGTGAAGTATGGAGGAGTTTCAGAAAGTGTCAGCTGTGTTTGAACTGTGTGCGAGTGTCAGAGCGGGCGACCGCCCCGGTCCGGCCGCGGCTGGGCGGACGCGGCTGGGCGGACGCCAGCTGGCAGGAAACACCGGAGCGATTAGATCTTCATCTCACCGCCACCCGTTTGACTGGAACACACGGGTGTGGCTTCGACCAATCACAGTTTCACCCGAGACTTGCAGTAACTCTGCCGGGGCTCTTCAGATTCACACTGCTCTCTCTCTCTCTTTCTGAAGGACTAATTCACAGTAACTGAGTTGAACCATGTGCTGGTGATGAAGTGACATTAACCCTAACTGAAAGATATATGACCAACAACAATGTGACTTTTTATAAGGGATCATGGCAAAAATGGACAAGGATTCAGTGTTTCCCCCCCAGAATTTTCTTCTTGTCAGGGTGTAAAAGTCTCTGAAACAGCATTTAGAGCAGTGGTTCTCAACGTTGGGTCCAGGGACCACCAGTGGTCCTTGAGGGGGTTCCAGGGGGTCCCCAGCAAACTGATGAATTCTTATGATTATTTAATTTACAAGAAGTTAACACAATTAGAGAATGTAGAAGAATGACTGTTTTGATCATAGTTTCTCTGTTATCTCTCTACCTACAGTACAGATAGTCATGGGACTCTGGACAAAATCATATCTGACAATAAAAATATTCTCAGATTTGGGTCCGAGAGACAAAATCTCATCAAATGGGGGTCCGTGGTAGACTAAATTATGGGTCCTTGATATGAAAAAGGTTGAGAATCACTGATTTAGTGCATCATGGGACACTAAAACTCTCCACTGAAACCAATGAAACTCTTTTAGTGTTAGCGGCTCTTTAAGGCTGAGAGACACCACACCTATTCAATGGTAGGGAAACTCTGGGAGACATTACTGCCTTAAGAAAAACATTAAGAAACTTTAAATTAATAAAAACAAATGCGCAAAGAAAATACTATTTCATTGCAGGTTTTACAGTCTGTTTTTTATGTAGGAACGACACTGACTAGTCCATATCCAGTATTTAATAAAAGGCCAATATTGGGCTGATATATCAGCAAACTGACACATTGGTCTAAGCTCAGAGAGTAAAAGGAGAAGGAGAGAAGAAATGAGGAATTTGCAGGATTGACGCAAAATATATTGAATGATAAAAAAAAGACCAAAATTTTGTCCTAAATCAAACAGGTGTATGATGAGTTTGAATAGGCTTCATTCATTTTTCGTGTTCAGTGTGGAAAAACCTCGAACCTTTTCTCTCCCCAGATGGACCAGACTGGACCATCATCACTCCTCCTCCCATGTTCGTCAAGATGGGCTCCAACCTCACCTTGCCCTGCTCCTCCGTGTCCACCCCGCCCGCCACGCTCACCTGGTACCACGACGGGGCGATGGTGAAGTCTGCGGACGGGGTTCTGACTCTGAGCGACATCCAGGTGGCGCAAAGTGGAAAATATCACTGCGTCGCCTTCAACCCCAAGACCCTGCGCTACGTCTCCTCTGTGGAGGTCCCCGTCACCGTGCTGGGTGAGCTTCCCCCGTCACTCACACACACTCTGCATGCATGAAGAAAAATTATTGATTAACCTAGCAATTAGGGCTGGGCAATATAGCGATATTATATTGATATCGTGATATGAGACTAGATATCGTCTTAGATTTTGGATAACGTAATGTGGTGATATGGCATAAGTGTTGTCTTTTCCTGGTTTTAAAGGCTGCATTACAGTAAAGTGATGTCATTTTCTGAACTTACCAGACTGTTCTAGCTGTTCTATTATTTGCCTTTACCCACTTAGTCATTATATCCACATTACTGATGATTATTTATCAAAAATCTCATTGTGTAAATATTTTGTGAAAGCACCAATAGTCATCCCTACAATATTGTCGCAATATCGATATTGAGGTATTTGGTCAAAAATATTGTGATATTTGATTTTGTCCATATCGCCCAGCCCTACTAGCAATTATTTTTTTGATGACTCATTTTGTCTATAAAATGGCAAAAATAAGGACAAATGCCCATCAAAAGTTACCAGAACCCAAAGTGATTCTTCAGATGTCTTCCTTAGTCTCACCCCAAAAGGATTCATTTTATAATGATTTGAAGCGGAGTAAAGCAGCAAATCTTAGCAGCTATGAAGCTGTAACCAGCAAATGTTTGGTATTTTTACTCAGTAAGAGACTAAAACACTTAATCGATTATCAAAATTCCGATCGATTAATTTTCTGCTAATCGACTAATCGTTTCGCCGTTCGTTCCCAAAGTGTCGGTTTGTTGGTTTTCATCACCAAAATTTGAGTTGCAGTCAGAGTTTCCACTTGGTAGCAGCGCTATGCTTTAGTTTACAGAAAAATACAAGTGAATATTACAAGTGAATATTAGATCTATCTATCTAAAATCCGGCTATGACATATAGATGTGATCCTATGTGGGATTTTACATCTCAACAGCTCGATTAAACACACAAAAAATAATCCCATAATCTAAAAATAGTTCAGAATCGGACAGAAACAAAGTCCCTTGAAGAGAAATCGGTTCACTCGGGCTCCATCTTGGTAACGCCCACCTAGGCAGCAAGTTCCTGACTACCAAGACAAGACTCCTATCTCTTTGAATGGGGAGTCGTCTGTATCTAAAGCTCTGACATACAAACAGTCATTTACATTACACCGTCGTCACAGAAGAACCTATTTTTTTTCGGCTTAGCGTTGCTTGTGCTTGACGAAACGGTAAAATCACGATTCATGAATGCAGTCCTCAGTATGAGGGAATATCGTGATATTAAAATATTATTTCAGATTATTGGGCGCAAGTGGGTGATGTTTGCATCAGTTACGCGTAAATAACAAAGTTTGGCGGCTGCGTAAACCTGAAAGTCTTTTCTTTATGATTTAGGAGCCTCGATTGACCACTTTCGCTGACGACACGTCTCACTTTGTCGGTGCCGCCATCTTTAGCGTTACGAATTTTCCCATTCAAAACTGCTAGAGCGCCCTGCCTCCTCTATACTGTCTCTGGCAGAAACCCATAATTCCCCGGCACACCGCCATATTTGACCATAAATACAGTGAGAGGGGAAAAAAAACAGACTGAAACTGTTTTCTTTGTCTGCATGCCCGCTAGGTGTGAAACTGTTGCATGGACACACACATTAGTCATAGTCGCTCATGACACATACAGCGCAGGTTATAAACCCTGTGGTGACCCACTGCAAATATATTACAGTTCTTGTGCATTCCTTCCTCCTAGGTGTTTAAACATTGCGTAAGGCAAACCGAGAACAGCTCTGCAAAAGGGTTCATGTCCTGTGGAGTGTGTAATTACTACCAGGAGATTTTGGAGGGGGAGGAGGATGTTGTTTTCAAGTTGGCGGCAGACTACCATTTTGTGTGTGTGTGTGTGTGTGTGTGTGTGTGTGTGTGTGTGTGTGTGTAAATCCAAAACCTGCTTGGTTGGAGTATGGTCTTTCAGTATGCCCTGAAGTCTTGGGAATCTTGTTTTTTTCTCTGTGTATGATAGAGAGGAAGAGAGAGAGGGAGAGAGACATATACATTTTGCATTTTATATATAAAATTCTAGACATTTGGCAGATTTTCTTATCTTATTAGTAACCCATAGATTACTGTTTGTCTGTTTTTTTGAGGATTTCTCAAAAGTGAATAAATGAATTTGCACGAAATTTGGTGGAAAGTTTGTTCATGGGCCAAAGAAGAAGTGATTAACTTTTCACACCGATTGGCCAAGCGGGGCGTGGCAGTGGGCGTGGCTTCTCACTAAAAGGCATATTCCGAGCTGATTCACATAACATCATCAAACTTTGTGGCCAATCAGCAGACAGAAGAAGAGGCAAACCCTCCATTATTGGACCAATCAAACAACATGGAGGCACTGGAGAGCTCATTTCCAGTTTAGACAGAACCAACCTGCCAATTTCTCCAAAACTCGGTCCAGTGGTAGAAGGGCAGCACTATGGAAACTGGACAGATAGAGAGCTGATTGGCCATGTGGTGTTGAGATAATTGGCTAAAATGCTTAAAAGTTGCATTTCAGGTCCAGTCAGGAAAATGTGAAACAAGTTGGTAATGGGGCATGGAAGAAATTAACTTTTGGTGAAAATCCGACATGTTGAACTGGCATATACTGGCAATTACATAGCTGTCTAGTTTGTAGCTGGGTCATCATGGAGATATGGCTAAATCTCTAACAACCAGACTAGAAACAGAGAGCAGCTGAGTCAGCTTGTTGTGGTGTGGCTGTAGATCCATTCAGTAACGTTCTCAGTAAAAGTGAATGGTGTGATAAGGTGGATTTGTTTCCAAATGTAGGTTACTGTGACACAGTAAACTGTCTTGTCTTTAGCCCTAGTCTCTACTCCAAAACATGAGGAGTTGTAGCTTGAGAAGAGTCAGCTCAGTTAACCTGAACAAACTGTTAGCTAGCTAACTAGCCAGCAGGGCTAATTTCACAAATTAACCAATGTTAATGTTGACATGTAACTACTAGCCTCCAAGCTAGCATCTACTACATACATTAGCTATAGCAAAAATCAGATGTGTTTACAACAAGACAGCTAGTTTAGCAGATAGCATTATTCGCCAGCTAACAAGCTAACATGACTTAAACACAAAATCAAATATATCAGTTGAAAAAAGATCAGTTCCCAGCTAAAAACAGCACAGAAATTAACCATGCCTATTGAATTCTGTTGAGACGGACAAGTTGTAAGTTTAGAAACACAATCAGAATCACCTCCAACATGGCCGCCACAGGGTGTGTTACATCACCTGAAAGCCTTCTAAGGAGTGCAAGAGTCA
>NW_027283536.1:0-30000 GCF_046629955.1 Centroberyx affinis | reverse complement strand
TTTTTGGGAGATTGGCCCGTTTTTCAACTTACCTGTTAAGTGATAAAAGCACAAACACCAAAATCATCCATGTGTCCCCGGTAGATCATTGGCTCCGGTGCTGAGTGACAGGAGGCTCCGTGCTAACGCTTTAGCATAAACTATGTCGAGTGATAGGAGGCTCCATGCTAACGCTTTAGCATACACCATGTCGAGTGATAGGAGGCTCCATGCTAACGCTTTAGCATACACTATGTCGAGTGGTAGGAGGCTCCATGCTAACGCTTTAGCATACACTATGTCGAGTGGTAGGAGGCTCCATGCTAACGCTTTAGCATACACTATGTCGCGTGGTAGGAGGCTCCATGCTAACGCTTTAGCATACACTATGTCGAGTGACAGGAGGCTCCATGCTAACGCTTTAGCATACACTATGTTGAGTGATGGTAGGCGACTAGCATTATTACTAGTGAAAAAAGAAGATTGACCTTACTAATACTTGTTAGTGCTTTTTATTATTTGGTCTGTAGATTCATAAATGGTCTCATCATTTAACAGGTAAGTTGACCAATGGATCAATCTCCAAAAAAACTTTGTGCATTCCTTTAACCCTTTGTGACACACATAGTGCTGTTGATCCATGTCTGTTTCTGAAATGAAAAGATCAGAGACCTCATTTGTGAAAAATGCTGCTTTGCTTTGCGTATATTCGGCTGAATCCATGCAGGAATCTCAAATTTGAGGTCTTAAACATTTTATTTCTTCAGCATGCTCTTTCTCAAGACTGTACACTTTCACACAGTTACTCAGTCACACCTTGAAGCTGCTGCATAACCACAGACTTCTATTCTTGGCGATGGAGCAACTCTGCTGGAGCAATTTGGGGTTAAATGCCTTACCCAAGAGAGCGGCTCAGTGGCAGTTGTTGCGAGAGGGGAGAGTTTGTGAATGATTAAATTTTTTTCATGTTTATTCCGTAAATCAAAACACCCAATTGTAGGATAAAAATCAGATTTGACTTTTCTGTGTAAATCTGGGCTAAATTCCCTTTTGATTAATCTACTTCCCGCCTCCCATTTTTCCATCTTGTCTCTGATTCTTTTTCAAGCTGATCCTTGACACCTGTTTAAATTCACATTTTGCAGGCATTTAGCTGAAGCTCTCATCCAGAGTGACTTACAACATTAGAAATATGTTAAATTCCTAGATCACCGACAGTATAGTCAACCGATAGGTAGGATTACAAGGGACAGAACCACAGAGATGAAAAAAATACTGTGTTTGTGTATCAGTGTAACTCAACCGGTTTATGAGTCAGCAGCCATGTGATGCAGCAGTCATCATTTGTTTATATCATTCACCCATTTATCTTTCTTTTTTTTTTTTACATTTTGTAGAATGGCTCCTTCTTCTTAATGATTCTTAATGATAATACACACAGTATGTCTCTCATCTAAAATGTTCCTGTTGTAAGCAAAGGTCCTAAGAAAACATTTAACTTCACTAATAGCATGTAGTTGAGTTTAATGTTCAAACCAGGAATCATTTCATCAGAGTTATAGGTGTCACATTTTTCATCATTTTGGAATGAGACTCATTTCATAACACCTATGCGATGCGTAACACGGCTTCCCGTCTCTCACACCTTTTCCTATACCAGTAAATTCTCACAGTGTACGTAATCAGGATTAGTAATCTTGTATTCCAAGTCGCAGTTGATTCAGCAACCAAACTGACGTTCACAGTTTGTGAAAGTCATCCTTCCTGTTTTTTGGTTTCTGCTCTCTTGAAATCAAAGTCATCCTTAACCACAGCGGCTGTTCCCACCCAGCATGCAACTGATTCATCCTTAATATGTACAGTGCTGTGCAGAAGTCTCCCTGGATTTTTAGATGTCTTAGATGTTTATTTGTCTTCTGCATTAGTGTGTCAGTAGTCTGCTCTTTATAGTAACATTTTTTTTATATTTAGAAACTTTTTAGCTCATTGTTTTTTACATGTGCCTTAGACTTTTGCACAGTACTTGTACTTGTAATGACTTTGTTTTTAGTGCAATGCTTAACACACTTCATATTCTATTCATATAAGAGTCACAGAAACTGGTTAGTTCTTTTTAGTCTGTTCAAATTCTACTTCACACCATTTAATAGAGTAATAAGCCTTACTGAAGAAGGATCAATATCTGACATATTTATGATAATGGACTTCAATGGTGGCTGCAAGTGTATCATAGAGGTTGGCAGTGATGATTATAACGGGCAACAGAGCGGCCTAATGCGCCACGCTCCGATTTTCCCCTGCCGTGTTATTGATCTGAACTTCCCACCTTCCACTTGCCTGCTTCTGCAACCTAAAGTGATCATTAACCCACATAATGATCATAGTAAACCGTGTTGTTGTTGTTGTTGTTGTTGTTGTGGTGCAGAGGAGGGAGCGCTGGACGAGGAGGGTCTCTCAGACGGAGCCATCGCTGGGATCATCATCGCCGTCCTCATCGCCCTGGCGGCCGCCATCGCCGCGGTGATGTACTGCAGACGGAAACAAACGTGAGTCGTCCGCTGTGCCTGGTTTCTCAAGCTGTGGGGTGTTGGAGGCTGGGACTCGAAAACGGGTCGCCGGGCCGAGATCTGGGGGATCCCAGGGTTTTAAAACCGAGTGCTGTGGTTTTCAGGCTTTTCATGTGTGAATCCACAGCTTTCAAATATCTATCCTCATGACCCAGAACTGATTTTGAAGGCTAAGATGTAAGCCTTGATCTCTTAAAGGGGAATACTGGTGTCATTTAGAGTTAAAGCCCATTCACTGCTGTCTACGTCTAGTTCACATTTCCCCAGAGGTGGTAGAAGTACACAAATTCCCTACTGCAAATACTCATTTAAACCGTTTCAAATCCTTTACTCGAGTCAAAGTATAAAAGTACGTGGACTTAAATTTACTTTAAGGACAAAAGTAAAAGTCGTTCTCTAAAAAAGTCATTTCTAATGTTCTGAACTGGTTTTCTGTTGAGCGTTCCTCTGAATCCCAGATGAGAAAGAGTCTGCAGCTCAGATCACGAAGCTGAACCCTAGCAGCTGAATTCACAAACGTTAATTCTCTCTCTTGTTGCTTCTCTCTTCTTCCTGTTGCTTCTCTCTCTTGTTGCTTCTCTCTTCTTCGTGTTGCTTCTCTCTCTCTCTCTCCCTTTCCCTAATTTTTGGTGTCACTTTGCTGAACAAGCAGCCAGTCACATCTGGCTCTTGATCAGCTGCTTCCGGGATGGAAGCCGTCTGATGCTGAAAGTAATTTTCTTTTTAGAAAATCAGTTGATGATTTCCAGAGAGTAACGAGTCTGTTTTGAAAATGTAGTGTAGTAGAAAGTACAGATTTTTCTTTTGAAATGTAGTGAGTAAAAGTAAAAAGTCTTCAGTGAAAGAACAGATACTTGAAAATCTTACTCAAGTACAGTAATGAAGTATTTTTACTTTGTTACATCCCACCTCTGCATTTCCCCCAGTCACTTTCCAGTGCATGCTGCATGTAAGTAGATCTTTTTTTAACATTTACTTGGATTTCGTCATCTTGAAAATACAAACGGTGTCCCAACTAGCAAAGACGCCTAGAAGCCATAAATAAGAAGACGTGGTTGTGACAGTAAAATTGGGAAGTTGTTTTTCATTCTGGACAAGAATGAACGGCAGCAAATGGCTTCTTCTGAACTACACTGACTATGTGCAGACAAACCAGGAAGAATATAAAGCAGAGAGGCAACCTAGACCATGAGCATAAACTTAGAAAAACACCTGGTATTATCCTGTAAACTACAAGAGACTACAGTTTTCATGTGGTTGTCACTGTTCTCCCTCTGCTTCCATGCTTCAGTGTTACAGCAGTCAGGCTCTACAAGATAGATATACATGTGTCTGTTATCTGTCCGTCTCTGTTTGAGTCTGTGTGTGTGTGTGTGTGTGTGTGTGTCTGTGTGTTGTCTGGATCATACAGTATGTGTCAGTATGTGTCAGTGTGTGTGTGTGTGTGTGCATGCATCTCACCATCATGACAGCCACTTCCTGGCCTTTCGTAAAAATTCTGTACATTCCCGTCATTCCTTGGCGTCTTGCAACATGTTCGACAAATGTACGTGCGCACACACACACACACACACACACACACACACACACACACACACACACACACTGTACGGCTGCCGCACCCCTAACACCGCTGCAGCAGGAATCACTGCCACACTGACTCCATAATTCATAACACTCTCTCTCTCTCTCTCTTTGGTGTGTTGGAAAAGCCTCTGAAACCAAACGTAGTTCCCGTGTCTACCGGGCATCTTTTTCTTTTTTAACTTCTTCAGGGATCTTCGGGGACGAGCTGGCAGTGTTTCTGCTGCTGAAAACCTGTTTCGCTCTGTCGCTTAAAGTTGAAATATTAATTAATTAATTAGCGCCTGGCTCTTCCAGGGCTGAAACAACCTCTGTGTCCCGTCAGAAAAACAAGCAACAGCAGCGTCATTTAAATCAGTGATTCTCAACCTTTTTCATATCAAGGACCCCTAATTTAGTCCACATTAGAGCCACGGACCCCCATTTGATGAGATTTTGCCTCTCGGACCCAAATCTGAGAATATTTTTATTGTCAGATATGATTTTGTCCAGAACTCCATGACTATCTGTATTGTAGATAGAGAGATAACAGAGAAGCTATGATCAAAACAGTCATTCATCTACATTCTCTAATTGTGTTAACTTCTTGTAAATGAAATAATGCTGAAGTTTCACAATTGATCAATTTGCTGGGGACCCAATGGAACCCCCTCAAGGTGGTCCCCGGACCCCACGTTGAGAACCACTGATTTAGATGCAGATTAACAAGAAAGAGAAGCCGGTGCTCAGGACAGAGCGTCCCGGCGGACAGCTCAGCTTTGTCATGCCTGAATTTTTGCAAGACTGAAAAGATCAAAGCCCCTGAAAACATATTTTAGCTCGGTGCAGATTGCAGACTCTCTTCCAGTGAATGTGGTAAAAAATTAAGCAATGCAACTCGAGCGATTACACGATTACATCCAACGGCTGAAAGGCAGATTCATCCCCCCTTTTTAAATCTGAATGTGATGCAATCCCGTGCCACATCCTGTGAGGTTACATACAGTACCTGGCGGCCCCGGGTGGATTCCACAGAAACGCAACAGGAACCTGCCGTCCCGAAACAAAAGAACAAACTGTTTTTACTCACCGGCAGACGAGCCCGAACACTCCCGGCTTTGGTTTGGATTTTAAAGCGTTCAAAGAGTTTGTAAGGCTGCGGCAAAAAATGACAGAGACGCTTGTTAAAAAATAGTTTGCAGGCTGCCGTGGAATGCAGCAGAAACAGGTAGTGAAGTGAATATTTACCTTCAGCTTCTCCTCCCTCCTCTAAACCTTCATCATCACAGACTGTATATGCAGCAGATCCCCCTGATGTATTTGTCCGTGCCAACAGATTGAAACGTGGCTTTTTAAAATGTGCGAGGAAGAGGCGTTTTTTACATTTTTAGATTATGGTTTAAGTCCTCGCAGTCAAGAAAACAAGTGATGAGTTGATTCACGAGACTCTTAAATGTGACAAAACCAGCAAACCCTGAGGATGGCTAAATCAGTGGTTCTCAATGTGGGGTCCGGGGACCACCAGGGGGTCCTTGAGGGGGTTCCAGGGGGTCCCAGGCAAATTGATGAATTGTTAAACTTCACTATTGTTTCATTTACGAGAAGTTAACACAATTAGAGAATGTAGAAGAATGACTGTTCTGATCATAGCTTCTCTGTTATCTCTCTACCTACAATACAGATAGTCATGAAATTCTGGACAAAATCATATCTAACAATAAAAATATTCTTAGATTTGGGTTCAAGAGACAAAATCTCATCAAATGGGGGTCCGTGGCCCAAATGTGGACTACATTAGGTTCCTTGATATGAAAAAGGTTGAGAATCACTGGGCTAAAAAACAGCTTGAGCTAATATTTTCTCCTGTGTGTGCTTCCCCATTTGAGCATCATGCACTAGGTTACATATTATATTAGCAAAGATCAAGGTGATTTAAAGCTGCACTTTGCCATTTTTTTATGTAAGAATCCACCCGTCTTCTCCTTAGTCACAAAGCAGGGCTGCAACAGACAAGAGCGTCCCATCCCTACTAACTGAGCTAGTGTAGAGTCGCCCCAATTTGCACCCCCAAAAAAATCTCTAAATTCAGTATGAGGTTGGTAAACATGAGCGTGCTGTGTGATGTTTACTGACCTCACACTGCAGGATTTCTGGGTATTGAAGTCCTTAAATTTCAAACACTTATCTGTCGGTGTCATTTGGCAGAAAATTGGCAGAAAATTGGATATTTTCATCTAATCGCTCCCATCCCTAAATTCTACCCCACTATTGCCTCTCTGCTCCCTCCTTTACACACACACACACACACACACACACACACTGCCGTTATCAACCATTACATCAGTCTGGCAGAGCGCTGACAGGGCCGGATGACATCACAGTCACATGACCAGACAGAGGTCTCCGGGTGTCAAGTGCAGCTAGCATGTAGCTGAAGAGCAGGAACGGTCTCAGCCCCGGGGCTCCGGCTGATTGGCTCGTCTGTCTCTTCTGTCTGTCCGCCATTCGTCTTCATCATCGTCATCGTCACTGTCAGACGGGTGTCAACAGATGACAGGAGGCCTTTGTTCATGTTGTTGGTGGTCTGTCAGGACCCGGATGGGATCTGGACTTGTTGACTGATAGCTGTGTCTTTGTAAAGTTTTGAGCATTTTTTGGTTTATTTTTGCATGTTGAAATCTCATTAAGAAACAATGAAATACAGCAGTGGAAAACCTTGAATGTTAAAAGAGAAGTGGAGGCGCTTGGGTTTCTGCTTTGAGACCACCTACACTGCAGACTGCATTGTGTTTTGATTTAAACACAATGCAGCTTTTTATTCAGCCAGAATGAAAGCAGAGGAACCAGGAAAAAGAGAGAGAGAGAGAGAGAGAGAGAGAGAGGAATGAGAGACAGAGATGGAAAGAGAAGAAGGAAGACAGACATGCAAATCTAAAGCAGAGCCATCTTCAGTCCAGACATGAGGATGTTTTTTTGCGATAAACCAGCATGACACACACACACACACACGCACACACACACACACACACACTCACACACACACACACGCAGTGATCTAACCGTTCAGTCCGATAGAGTACAGGATGGCAGAGTCGCGAGAAGAAGAAGCCACCAGAGTGTTGAAAGCAGAGATAAAGACACAGGATGACTTCAACTGGTTCTGTGTTGGTGCTGAGAGACGGAGAGAGAGAGAGAGAGAGAGAGAGAGAGACATAGACAAAGAGAGAGAGAGAGAGGAGGAAAGAAAGCGACAGAGCGTGGAGAACAACATTGTTTGTGTTGGCGGTGTTGAAAGCAGAGTCGTGGTTTGGTTGGTCAGAGTTGAATCAACAATCAAACTGCTAAGTTTGGATCAACTGAATTATTTATGGATAAAGGTGTTTCTGCTTTCCTATAGATGGTAAAGAGACAGGAGAGATGGGAGAGAGAGGTTAGGGTTAGGGTCATTTGCACTCTGGGTTGAGCTCTCTCTCTCTCTCTCTCTCTCTCTCTCTCTCTCTCTCTCTCTCTCTCTCTCTCTGTCTTTCTCTATCACTCACTCACTCACTCACACACAAGCAAGTGAGCAACCAAGTTACAACCAAATTCACAGATTTGGACTCTCTGTCTCTCTCTGTCTCTCTCTCTTACACACACACACACACACACACACACACTTTATTTCATCCTCTCACATTGTTTCACATGATGGCATGACAGTAGATGAGCTTCTCTACAGAGAATGCAAATCTTTTCTACTGTAGGTAAATCTTAACACGTATCTGTTTTTTGGGAGATTTTTGAAAAATCTCTCTCTCTCTCTCTCTCTCTCTCTCTCTCTCTCTCTCTCTCTCTCTCTCTCTCTCTCTCTCCCTGCCTAACCTGAACCCTATCCCCAATCTAAACCTAATCCTAATGTCAATCCTAACCCTAAACTCGGCACTTGACTTAACGGCAAACATGACGTCACTACGCAAAAATGTCCTCACTCTGAAAGTTCAAAAATTAAAACTGGTTCTCACAAGGATAGAAGAAGAAGAACACACACACACACACACTCACACCTGTTTGCATGGGGGCCTGGGACGGGGACGGATGCGTTCACAAATCAAAATAAAGATCTGCTCCCCTGATAGGTGAGGCTGAGCCCCTATGAGCTTCGGATGGGAAAAGGAATTAGCCAGTTCAGCAGAGGAGGCAGGTGCAGACCAAAGCCTCGTCCAAACACAGGAGATCAGGAAAAAAACTGATGCATTATGGTCTTTTCTTCAGCCTGAATCGCACTGCTGCACAAGGACTTTCGCAATACACACCGAGTGCAAAAAAAAATGCTGAAACCGTCGTTTTAAATACTGACTCGCGTTCCCGTTTTTTTGCACAATCCAATAACAAGTCAATAACAAACCCGACTCCTCCGCTTCATGCACTCGCTCCCTTCATGTCTGGATCTCACAGATAAAATCAGTATGGGATCGGAGCTTTGACGTGGATTCTGCCGGTCAGTCTGCTTCACAGAAAGAAATAGTAAGTGTGGAAAAATACATACATCTTTTGTGATTTTATGATTTATGTTTTTTAATTAGGGACAGTGCATATTAATGAACATTTCAAACCAGGCCACCAGGCTAATTTGTCCCCTGGCAGATTAGGCAGATGTCACAGTTTGATTAATCTATATAAAATAATCTAAATAAACCTAAACGCCTAAAATCTACCTTGGTGAAGACGTGTTGCCCTCGAGGGTTGCTGTCGCTCCACCACCGCCCCCCACCCCCCACCCCAACCCCCCTTCTTGTCTTGTACATGGCCTTGTCACCCAGGATTAAGCCAGTGTGTGGGTTTCGGTATTTTGAAAACACCGTCCGACTGCATTCCTTCACTCTCAGCCTCGGTCACACGAGCCGCCAGTCTCAGTGACAAGGGGCGTGTGTGTGTGTGTGTGTGTGTGTGTGCGTTGGGGGGCGGGGTGAGGTACACATAAAGTCAGAAACCACATCAGTTGAACCACCCTGATCAGCAAGTCAAGTGTATTTCTACAGTCCTTCATCACCAAAGCATGAGTCAGCGAACGAGCCGACCTATATAGATCTAACTGATCAACAACCAATCACAAAAAGATGCAATACAGTAAACACCAGGAAACAAAACAAAGCACAGGAAACTTATTATAAGGGAAAAACAATGGAAGAAACCTTGGGCGGGGCAAAGAGAGGACAGCTGAGTGTGCAGTGTGTGACGGGACAAAACAGTAAAAGTGGACGGTAACATCTGACGCTCAGTAGCTGCATTTCCAATCAAGATTTCATTTTTATGCAAATTGTGAGAATTGTTAGAAAGACAAAATTCATTCATTCACTCATTCTCTTTACCCCGCTTATTCCTATTCCTGGAGCCTGTCCCAGCATGCAAGAATGCATACGCCACATTTTTCTTTATTTTTTGACATTTTAGAATAACAGTAAAGACATCAAAACTATGAAATAACACAAATTGAATTATGCAGTGAACAAAAAAAGTGTTAAACAAATCAAAACTATCTTATATTTTAGATTATTTAAAGTAGCCGCCCTTTGCCTTGATGGAAAGGCAAAGGCTCTGGAAAGAAATTCATACATAGGATCAACTTCACTATTTATATTTGTCTAAGAAACAAATTTCAAACATTTAAGCAGAAGCCTTTAGATCAAAATGGCTTTAAGAGAATGAAGAACACAGAACATCCAGACTGGTAGTGTAGATGTATATAAGTCGAGAAAATTTTGGGGCCCCTTTTAATATTCTCTATCTTAGTCATTTCTCCCCCTCCTCTGCTCCTTTGTGAAACACCTTAAGAAAACAAGCCGACTAGGCGTGGTCACCCTGGGGCGAAAGGAAGGAGGGGGGAGGGGTAGAAGGGGGGTAACTGAACCAACTGCCTCAGACGGTTTAGCCGAAACCCCCGCCTGGTCTCACCTCCACATCCTGGGTCTCATCCTGATCCGATCCCCCCCTCCGACCCCCCCGGACTGTCCCAGCTGTTTGTTTGTTTGTTTGTTTGTTTGTTTGTTGCTCGGGGCAGACGGGCCACGCTGCTTCTAACACATGCAGATTTGGCCGGGGTCCTTTTATCCAAACCGGCTCACGTTACCCCAGGAGTGTTACCCCACATGTTTAGCATGCACTGTCGGATCTCTCATCTTGTACATCTGATCTTGAACATCTCAAAGAAAATGACATAAGTAGGCGAATTGCAGCCCCGCTCTGCCCTGTAATTTGCCTGATGTATTCTCTCTGCGGTTGCAGCCTCTCCGGGTGTTTTGTAATCTGATGAATGAGATTTGGACTCGACAGGTAGCGGCTTCATCTTAACTTAATGAAGAGAATTGCTAAATTGAACATGATTACTGAGGTAAATGTATATGTAAAGGGAAAACCAGTTACACCCCCCGTTTTGCTCAGCCCTTGTTTAAACTTATCAACGCCAAAAAAAACCTCTTCTGTAACCCGTCTCTCCGATTCATCTACATCTCAGTTTATATTAGTTTTTTCTTCTGTTAGTTTGTTTCCTCATGTTAACCACGCCTACTTTATATCAGTTATATTCACACTAATGCAAACAACTGCACTCACGAAAAGCGAGTAACAACTGCTGCCTTACGGTTGATTTTAAATTCATGAATAAAAGTGATTCTGGAGGTGTGATGTACCTGAACGCATTAAACGGGCGAACACTTCCAAATGTCGTCTCGTTCTTCCGTTTCTTCCGAGAGGACGTGAACGCAGCATCAACTTCTTCAACTTCAACTTCAGCTTTACTGTCCCCGAGGGGAAATTTGTCTTGCAGCCAGATAAAACATAGAACACACAGAGACATAGGCACACGGACTCAGGTACAAAGAACATGATAAAATACATGAATACATCAAGTGACAACAGGAAACCTAGAGTATGTTTAGCCATCGCTAAAACCATCATCAGCCCCCAGTAGTTAAATGGGAAACTAATCATCAGCTGGGTCATCATGAGCATTTAACAGTTTGGTGGCCTGAGAAATAAAATAATTATTCAACCTGTTAGACCTGGCTTTTGGTAGTCTAAATCTCTGTCCGGAGGGTAGGAGCTCAAATTCTCCATACAGAGGATGAAGAGGACGCTGTAAAATATGTATCACTCTGCATCAGTCTGCCTCACTGTCTGCACAGGGTTTCCTAATATTCTGTAGGCTCAGTGTAATGTAGTGTAGTCTTCGATAGCGATTGATGAGAAACCCACTACCTGCGGTGCATGAAACCCCTAACCCGAGTCCTAATCCTAGTCCTAATCCTAGTCCTAACTCTAGTCCTAACCCGAGTCCTAACCCTGGTCCTGACAGCAGGATGGGAGGTTTCTGTGACCGGCAGTCTAAGCAGAGAGCAGATAACAGGGCGAGGCCGGCCCATTCACAGAGAATGGCAGGAATGTCACTGTCATGTCTGCACTCGCCTTCCTGCTCGTGTCGCCGCTCTCTTCTCCTCCTTCTTCTTCTCCTTCTTCTCTCTCTGTCTTCACCCTCCCCCCGTTTCCCGCTCTATATTCTCTCAGTTTATTTTTTCATTTCATCGACTTCTGCCGGTCGTTTCTCCACGTTATCAAGCCTCTCTTCTTTCTCTCTCCCCCCTCTAATAATCGTCTTTCTTCTCTTCTTCTCCTCTCCTCTTCTCCCACTACCACTCTACCTAACAACAAGTGATAATAATAATGATAAAACATTTAATTGTGTAGCACTTTTGGAAACATAGTTACAAAGTGCTTTACAGAGTCAGTAAAGTGCTTTACAGAATCAGTAAAAGACAGGGTGAAGGAAAGCAGAAAATAATACAAGATGAACACACAAGAAGTGATTGCACACCAGAAAAAAATGTAAGATAGGGAGAGGAGGAGGAGGAGAGAGGGAGTGGAGAGAGGGGGGATGGGGGGAAGATAGGATACATAGGTTATAAGTAAAACATCCTCTTAAAGGAAGAGGAATGAAATAGGATTATTATGCAAAAGCCTGTTGTGAGGAGTGATTTAAAAGATGATACTGGTTTCTCAGGCAGAGCGTTCCAAAGCCTGTAAGAGATAATAAAGGGTAAGATAAAGCCTCACCCGAAAATTATGTAAAATATTCACATTTCACAAGGCTTATTGCTGTTGTCGGACCAAAACCCAGCACATGCAAAAAGTGAGTTTTAGATACATGAAGAAAAGACGGGACTTTAAGATGCTTCAAGGGCCAAAGAGGTCAGGAAATTAAAATAATATATACAGCATATGAGCATAGTGCTGAAACTATTAGTCGATTAATCGATTAGTCAATTGACTGTGTTGAGGAAGAAATGGAAAAGTACCTACAGTGTACTAAGCAACATTCCTAGTATCTGCTCACTTACTATGGGTCAAAGGTCACATAGTAAGTGAGCATGTAGGAATATTGCTTAGTAAAGGTACTTTTCCATTTCTTCCTCAACAACAGAAAATTAATCAACTATAATTTTGATGATCGATTAATCGTTTTAGTCATTTAGCAAGTAAAAATACCAAAAATTTGCTGGTTACTGCTAGGATTTGCTGCTTTTCTCTGTTTCATATCATTATGAAATGAATACTTTGGAGTTTTTGGGGTGCTGGTCAGACTGAGGAAGACATGTTAAGAATCACTTTGGGCTCTGGGAACTTGTGATGAGCCATTTGTCATCATTTTTGACGTTTTATAGACTAAATGATTAATATACAATACTGTGCAAAAGTCTTAGGGGTATGTCAAAGAAATCCATAAAGCGAAGATGCTTTCAAAACTAATGAAATTAAAAGTTTCTGAATATCAAAGATCTACGATAAACAGCAGTCTACTGACACGCTAATGCAGAAAACAAATCTAAGAAAACAGAAAACACATCTAAGACTTCTAAGAAATTTATATAAACAATCTAGGGTGCCTAAGACTTTTGCACAGTACTGTAGATCGTTAGTTGCAGCCCTATTTGACCTTATAGAAAATCCCCAAACTGTCAGTGACTCCTCCCAAACCTCCAGCAGCCTCTGTCTCTGTCTCAGCTCCTCGGGCCTTTTCCTCTGCTGCTCTGTAAACTGTTCTGTATGTTTTCTGAAGACTTGGAAGTCGTAAAGTCGCTAAACAGCCGCTGGCTGGTGTCGTGAGGTCAAAGAGCGCCGGCGCCTCCGTCTTCCCCGCCGTCTGTCAAAGATGAATCACCTTCCTCTACCTGCTCCTCCCCCCCTCTCCTCCCCCTCTGTCCTCACCCTGCACCGCTCTGTGTGACTCAGGATCATTCAGGGCCAAAGGAATATTTTACTCCATCTATTATCAGTGTGGTGAAGCTCTGACCCTTGACCTCCTCACTACTCATTGTCTCTAATGTTGCTGACTTAGGTATTTAAGCTTATTCTGCTGTTGCATGACTAAAAATGTAAACAAAAAACATATATTATTTTAAATATTCCGGTAAAAGTTAAGGGTTAATTAACAGTTAACTAATGGGTCTGGTAATCATTTACTAACGGTGTTCATGTTAACTAAGGTATTAATTTATACATTATTTAATAGTCATCTTTATAAACTATTAAATAATGTATAAATTAATACCTTAGTTAACATGAACACCATTAGTAAATTACACATTAGTTAACTGTTAATTAAGGGTTAGTTAATGCTTATTAAGCATTAACTAACCCTCATTAAGCATTAACTAACCCTTAACTTAGTGACCCTTATTGTAAAGTGTTACTGGAATATTTTACTCCATCTGTTATCAGTGTGGTGAAGCTCTGACCCTTGACCTCCTCACTATTCATTGTCTCTAATGTTGCTGACTTAGGTATTTAAGCTTATTCTGCTGTTGCATAACTGTAGATAAGAGCATCACCTAAACATATATTCTTTTAAATATTCCTTTACTGTTTAGGATGTTTGAATGCTGTTATTATGTCTGTGGCTGCTCTTATCAGTGGCTGAAGAAAACTGTGTGACGGTTTCTGCAATAAGATTCAAAGATCAAACAGGCTTTTTTTGAAAGAGGGATGATATTTACTTTACGACACCTGACCGGCTCAATGGTTTTCTGCAGCTGCATCGCCGTTTTCAAGAATAGTGAATGGGAAAACGAGGGGAGGGGGCCGGAAATATCGCAACAGCTCATTCAGTCAGTCGGCCAGCCAGAGTAAACTGGGATTTGATTCTTTTACAGGACAAAAGAAGTAAAAAGCCTCGTGTCTGTGCAGTGGCAGGGTGTTGAAATCAGACTGTAAAAGATCAGCGAGGAAGAAGCGATAACGTTACAGTCTCTGCTTCTGTCCAACATGGCGGCACGTCCCTCCTGACCTGCTGTTAACCTCTCTAAACTCTCCAAACTGTCTAAACTCTCTCTGAACTCCAGATCGCAATATGAACTTCTGCAATTTCCAAATGGCAGAGGCTGCAGTTAATTACTTAAGAGAAAGAGAGAGAGAGAGAGAGAGAGAGAGAGAGAGAGAGAGAGAGAGAGAGAGGACAAGGAGTTTTAGGGCTGCAGGTAATCTTCGGTCCGTCAGCTTTCATCAGACTCAAACTCAGTAAACCCTGCACACTGACATCTATTCATTTTTTTTCTAACAAAACCACTTTTCTTTAAACAGTTTTAAAGTTCTGAAATTTATGACAAGAAAAAACCCTAACATATGAATCGCAGTTTAAATCGCAATTGTAATATTCGGTCAAATAATCGCAATTCGATTTTTTTGTCAGTATTTTCAGCACAATTTTTACCTAAAACTCATCTTTCACCTGCATCATCCCTAACACTTGAAATTAAACTTTAAAAACACAAGTGGTCACCTTACATCTCCCAAACCTGGCTCTGCTTGCTGTAAGACCTTTACACAGTGTTACTTGGTGGCTTAGGCCCAGAGGTGGGATGTAACAAAGTAAAAATACTTCATTACTGTACTTAAGTAAGATTTTCAAGTATCTGTACTTTACTCAAGTTTTTCTTTCACTGAAGACTTTTTACTTTTACTCACTGCATTTCAAAAGAAAAATCTGTACTTTCTACTCACCATTTTCAAAACAGACTTGTTACTTTCGGGAAATCATCAACTGATTTTCTAAGAAAATTATATTTTCAGCATCAGACGGCTTCCATCCCGGAAGCAGCTGATCAAGAGCCAAATGTGATTGGCTGCTTGTTCAGCAAAGTGACACCAGAAATTAGGGAAAGGGAGAGAGAGAGAGAAGCAACAAGAGAGAGAGAATTAAAGTTATTGAATTCAGCTGCTAGGGTTCAGGTTCGTGATCTGAGCTGCAGACTCTTTCTCATCTGGGATTCAGAGGAACGCTCCACAGAAAACCAGTTTAGAACATTAGAAATGACTTTTTTAGAGAACGACTTTTACTTTTGTACTTTAAGTAAATTTAAGTCCACGTACTTTTATACTTTGACTTTAAACGGTACTTCAACTTCTACCAGAGTATATTTTTAAATGAGTATTTGCACTTTTACTTGAATAGGGAGTTTGTGTACTGCTACCAACTCTACTTAAGCCTCCAAAACAGGTTCCAACTGTTAGAGCTGAGAAACTGTCAAATGTGGGTCTAAGGTGAAAGATGCTGTTGTTGTGAATACCGAGGCTCTGCGTCAGCCGCTCTGTCTGCTGCAGAGGAAACACATCAGCAGCTCCTGTGGGTGTGATGAAGTTACATCATGATGAATGTGGATGCAGCGAGTCCTGATGACGCTGTCAGTTAACTGTCAGCACAGGACGACATTTCAAAATACCATGTGTCTGTCTGGGAAGAATACTGTCAGCTGAAATTCATTTTTCAACAGAAACACAGTGGATCCAGTCTGTAGTAAATGTTTTCATCTCGTCATCCGAGAACGTCAGGTTCCAGCTATCCTGTGATTGATTGGCTTTATTCGATCAATTAAAATACCATATACAAATGTACATACAGTACTAAAATTCATCAGGATATCGCAATAAAGTCACATGACTTATTTCCATTGCGGTCCTGAGGTCTAGGCTAGGAGGCAGACAGGAAAAGGGAGTGACATGTATATGCTACTAATATCCAATTTTTACACTAAAACACCTAATAAAAACATCAATATTATACAATCATGAAAATAATTTAAAAAAACTACACAAGTTCAGAAACCAGTCCAAACTTAGAACTGTCCTAGAAAAGATGTTTCACTATACTAACTTACTCAGCATCCATTTTTTCAGTTGTTTTTTAAAACTATTCAGAGAATGGGCAGATTTAATTTCATTTGGGATTTTATTCCACTCCTCCCCCCCCCTGTGTAGAGAAATGTACTTCTCCCTACTTTGCTTTTTAGATCGGGTTGTTTCAGGTTAGATACACTGGCCCTCGTATTCAGGCCATGAGAGTCCCGAACATACTGAAAATACCCGGTAAAATAATTTGGACATAGACCTTGTAAAATCTTATAGACCATAATAAGTTTTAACTGAATTCTACCTTCAACAGGGAGCCAATTCAACTCTTTAAAATGGTTTGGGCTAATGTGCGTCTTGAAAACACAGTGATGTTGTCATAATATTTTAATTTGTTGCTACAGTATGAAGCGTTTTTGTGGGAGTCTGCGTGTTCGGAGCGGGCGGATACATCTCAGGTTGGAACGAAAATCAACGTTATCTTGTTTTTATTCAGTCTGGGTACCATCTGCAACCGCGCATGATGTCATCTCGGCTGATATTACAGACTGTGGCGTTCAGATTATCATGTTCCTGACGCAGCATCGCGGATCGGTTTGCACACCGCAGTCAAACTCCATGTTTCTCCCCGGCGAGGTCAGACCCTGCTGTGCTAATCACTGTTTTCCCCTCTCTGTTTTTCTTTCAGGATCGAGTCTCCTTACTAGAGAAGTCACTGTGCACTGCTGGTAAGCCTCTCTTTGATAACCGCTTTTCAACACGTCTCTCTGTCTAGTTTGGGAAAACCCAGATTTGTTGTTGCTTTTCAACACCACATGTGTTGATAATTACACATATTTGCACATCATAAACCACCCTGGGTAGGAGCGTTTGCAAAAAGAGCCACATTAAAGTGATAATATGCAAAATTTTCATATAAATAAATGTCTGTTTTGCTGCTCTCTATCACCGATTGATATAAAACAATAGTGATTCAGTCTATATGCAGTTGATGAAAGCTTAAACTCAAACTGCAGCAACAGAAAATTCAAGGAAATTGCAGATTACCAGCAAAGAAATTGATTGTCAAACATTTTGCAGAAAGTCATGAACCTTCCCACTAAATCAGAGTGTGGAGGTTGGACTGATCAGGTCATTAGCATCAATTAACTCGTAATCATTAACATGTAATCAGACACTGAACCGCTGAAGCTTTGAGAAACGATGATTATTAGCGGTGAATTATGGAGGCGTTTGAATGGAGAAATACAACAAAGCAAACACACACACAAACTATATAAAATAAAATCAAAAATCGAATCTCTTTGAGGAGCGTCTCCCTCGTCTCTCGGTGAGTCTGCTGGTGTTTTGTTATCTGTGTGTTTAGTGTCAGGCAGGCAGGCGACAGCTCAGTGTTTTCCCTCAGCTATCAAGGCTGTCACCGCCTGGTCGAGCAAACACAGCCTGGTGTGTGTGTGTGTGTGTGTGTGTGTGTGTGTGTGTGTGTGTGTGTGCGTGTGTCTGTGAGCATGGTCATATCTGCCTATGCCTGTGTGTACGTATTGTTATACATATCTAGGTATATGTACAGTATGTGAGTGTGTTTGTCCCTGCACGCACGCACACACACACACACACACACACACACACACACACACGTCACCTGTAAGTCCTCAGGCTTTAAGATAAGTGGGTCGACTTTACATAGAGTCGGGGGCGGGGCTTGTCTCTCTGTCTGCGCCCTGCAGCTGTGAATAAATTAAACGTAAAGGTGCTGCATTGGTGTCGCATTTTAACATCAATAAATCATTACACACACTCATTTTGACACATATATCCTCTGCTAGTCCAATCATAAACAAGTTAAAATAAGTAGGACATGCAAACGACACACACAATCATCCAGGAATATCGAAATATAGAACCACAGAGTGTAGGAAAATATAGATATTATTTAGGGTTTATTTGAAATTGTGTGCAAGGTTTTCACCACTGTGATATTTCTGCATTATATTAACAAGACACTGAACAAGTATGTCAGTGTGGTTTCTGTTCACCGAGCCCTGTGTGTAAATATAAAGCACATAAGAGTGTTGCACTTCCTCCTTAACTACACCGGCATGCACCTGAGGCTCTGACTACGACCTGAGTGTCTGTACAGTTTCAGTGTGACGAGCCTGCAGGCGGTTAAAGTTGAAATAAACACACAGGATCGTTTCTTTAGGACTTGTGTCGTCACCGGAGTTTCTTTAGGTGATAGTGGATGTGTTTGTCTCAAATAAAGCACAGCAGAGTAGAATAGGATGGAGTGGAATAGAGTACAATTAGTCTACTTCTACAGAAATGGGTGTCTTTTAGATTGCAACATCTGCGGCTGACTCAGACTAAAATAAGTTGGAAGTGACTATTACATGTTCATATAGTTTCTGTATGACTGGACTTGTGGTCTTTATCATTGATATGGAATGTATGGAGTTTCTGTATGACTTGTTTAGTTTCTGTTTCTAGTTGTTTTGGTGAACGTTGGTGTATTTGCAGATAAACTGAAATACAAGATAACAGATTAGGCTAGAGTAGAATAGGCCAGTGGTTCTCAACCTGGGGGTCGGGATGCCCCAGGGGGTCGCGGGATAATTTTAGGGGGTGTCGCGAGATGATTTATGTGAAATGCTGAATAGTTTTCATCCTCTAGGCCAGTGATCTCAAACTTTTTCATATCAAGGACCCCTAATTTAGTGCACATTAGGGCCATGGACCCCCATTTGATGAGCTTTTGTCTCTCGGACCCAAATATGAGAATATTTTTATTGTTACATATGATTTTGTCCAGAATCCCTTGACTATCTGTACTGTAGGTAGAGAGATAACAGTGAAACTATGATCAAAATAGTCATTTTTCTACATTCTCTAATCGTGTTAACTTCTTGTAAATGAAATAATGCTGAAGTTTAACAATTCATCAATTTGCTGGGGACCCCCTGGAACCCCCTCAAGGCCCCCTGGTGGTCCCCGGACCCCACGTTGAGAACCACTGCTCTAGGCATCCTCTTTTAATCAATCAAATAAAACAACCTGAAAAGGGAAAATCACTCTTTGGTTGAACCTGTGTTGAGTTAGGTTTCACTTCGTTTTAAGGGATCACAAGCCAAAAAGGTTGAGACTCACTGGAACAGACTGAAACTAGACTGGAATACAGTGCAATAATACATCAGATGCCAGTTGATGATTCATATAACAGTGAGTGTATTTCTCACTGGGTAAACAGTATGTTCATGTTGCAAGCAGTGCGAGTAACATCCTGTCTCTCTCTCTCCTCCCTCAGGAGACGCCAACCCAAACATCCAACCGTTTTGTTTCCCAAGATCCACCTGTGCAGCTGGGAGTCGGCTTCAACAGCTTCCTCTTGAGTCCAGCCGATCGCCGTGAAGCCCGCTCCCTCCCTCCCTCCCTCCCTCCCATCTCTTCCTCATCCTCATTGGCTGACGCGGACGTCGAGGTGCCGATCTCCCGCCAGTGGAAACAAAACTTGATGATTTAACAGATCTAACTGGATCTATCTGGGCTTGGATTACTACCTGGACTGGAATCTCCAGTGTTGTTCGTATTTGTCTGTTCATACGGACATTTCCTCCCTTTCCCTCACCCCCATCACCCCCACACCTTCCTCCCTTTCCAATACACTGGCTAAAGCAAACAGTCACCAAACCATCACAGGAATGTCCCCCCCCCCCCCCCCCCCACATGTCATCGTTGCCTCTCGTCTCCCTCGGGAAACTAAACACACCGTGGACTTTGTGCGACGGAGACGTTTCCTGACTCAAGCTGACGGACTAACGGTCCTGATGAGTGATTCCCTTTATCCCGCTGGAAACCTGAGGAGGATTTTTTTTTTTTTTACTGCAACAACGCCAAGGGAATCCCCCCCCATACACACACACACACACACACACACACATGGGAATACCAAGGGACTGAGGCGGTTGTGTCATACCTGGCTGATCACAGGCAGAGAGGCCACACACATAGACAGAACAGCACAGGAACACGCATACATACAAGACCTGGGTTCAATAGTATCTGCAGATAACGTTTTCAGGTTTGTTTTACCCTGCTTTAGGTGCCAGGTGGGTGGAGTTTGCTACACAGGATGGAAAGAGAAGGATTTAAAAGTTAGTTTTGGTAAATTTTTGGATGCTTTTCTGTGTTTGACAACTTATTTGGAGGACGCTTTTATCCAAAGTGCCTCATGCGTCTTTCAGATAGGACACAGTTTGCTCTGTACAGCGCAACTCTTGATGTTTGGGGAAAACATAGGCAGAGTTTTCAAGAAGCGGGAAGAAGAGCCATTTCTAGCTCAATGTGTATCTAACCTAATCCAAAGTAATATCCAATGGTCATAGATCACATATCTCCACTTCATTTTAAACACCTGCTATGCCCACTTGGTTGGAAACGTGCTTCCAGGAGAGAGCTTTTTTGCCGAGGTCCCAATACAACTTCAGAATCAATTTGTCCTCCATTTTCTTGTTTCATCACAACACACGGCGCTGAAGTTCAACAAGGTTCAGCTTTGGCCGAAAGGCCGGTGAGCTTGGACTCTCGGCTTGGGTTTTAGCACGCAGAGCTGGAAGTTAACCCGCCTGGTCCGAACCAGACTGTTAAACCGTTTGACCCAAAGAGTCTGGGGACTTTGCTTGATGTTTCCTACAGCGATAGTGTCACTAATATATAGGAGGTGGGTTTCCTTTCTGATTCATCTTGTCATCCAGAGATTCGAGCCCCCGCTGAGGGGAGCCAGTGTGTACAGTAGTTTCCTTAACGGGAAAGTGAACCGACACATCGTCTCCGGGGATAAAGGGTTTAAAGACCCCATAAACTTACTTGATTTGATGTATTCCCTTTTTGAAACAGGATGTTGGGGCGGGGCGTAACACAGGGAGGGATCATTCAAAAGTCTAAACCAATGGGAGATCAGTCAGGGAGTGAAAGGCAAAGGTTTTATTCGATGGGAGGGGTGGAACTGTTCAGAAATCTGTGATGTTTTATTGGTTGGAATTCACCATTAGAGATACTCTGTTTTCCAGGGAAGTAAAGGTAATGGGATTCCATTTCAAACAAGGCCAGGCAGGCGTACGGCTGCGTCTACTTCCTGGTCCAAAATTATCATCAATATTTACCTTCGCCATGGTGCACATCAGGTAAATCCTAGGTGCTTCGCAACTTAGCGACACTGCCCACCCTCGTTTACCAGCCAGTAAAACCTAAAAGCCCGATTGAGATTGAGCTCATCCTGATTGGAGCGCGCTGTTCAGCTCCTGCTCAGGTTTCTAGGCTCTCTAAGCTCTCTAAGCCAGGAGTTACTGCTACTGTCCTGTGTGAAAACAGCTTTATAACACCATGAGTGCCTGCATTTTCAGCATTAAAGGCCCCTTTGGGAATCGAACACTTCCACTCTTCCCTAAAGCTCTCTGAATCATCCTGATGCAGTAAACCCCACCCATCTGCTGTTCCAAGCAGGCTAAAACGAGTGCCAGGATTTATTTATCTGCAAATACTAACACCCTTCCCATACACACACACACACACACACACACACACACACACACAGATTTTGATGGACACACACCAATCGGACGTCACCGCAGGAAAAAAAGTCTCTCTGCGTTATCCCTGATCCTCTTGGTCTTCGGTGCGTGAGAGAAAGATAAATCCTTCGGGAGGCGGCGGCAAGATTCAACATGCAGGGAAGAGCTGGAGAAGAGAAGAAGAAGAGAAAAGAAAAAGGAGGGAAAGGAGGTTTTGTGGGCGGGGACATTCTTTGGGTTTTGGAGGGAAAGTTTGCGAGCTTCAGGGCGGTGCTACTGAGTTTTATAAGTGCAGATCTAATGTGTTTCTCCTTTCTTTCCCCCCCCCTGTTCTTTTAAAAGTAAATTATAGTTTCTGCCATTGACGTAAATCCAAGCTTAGGGAGTTTTGAAACTAGTCGATCATCCAAGATATAAAATTGAAAGAAGCCACTGTTTTTACACCCAACGTTTTTGTATTATTTGAAGTTTAGAGGGATCAGATCTTCTTCTTCTTTTGTTTAATTCATAAGTATTTTGTGGAAAACCTCAGATGATTTATCCTGTGCTTTGAGCTGGCTGATGATCTTTTTCTTCTTTTGTTTTTTTTTTTGTTTTTTTTGTGGTTGTGTGTGATCCTGTAGTCTTTAACATGCACTGGTCTCCAGTGAGAAAAGTATTTATTGTGTTGTTAAAAAAAAAAAATAACTGGAGCTGAAGATCATAGCTTGTCTGCGGATCACACACACAGCTCATCAGCTCTTTTTTTGTTGTTTGTATTTTCAATCTGTGCCTTTTCACCCTGAAATCCAAGATTGAGACGCTCATATTGAACTTACAAATGTCATTTTCAACTTATTTTGTGTGTTTCTAGTTTGAGATTACACAGAACACAGAATCTATTAAAAACAACACATATGGACACAACATGTACTGCTGTTACCACATAATGTGTTGGAAATAAACACATTTTATTCGTTATCCTGAACTACAGACAAAGGTTTGTTGGAAATTACGCATCTTTTTTAAGAGTGCGGCCTTAACGATAAACTCATTGTAAATAATAGAGATAGACGTTCTTCTTTGTACACTGTAACTAAACAATTGAGTTTTTTCTGTGACATTTTTTTTTTTGGAATTATATGTGGGGTTTTCTTCCTTAATCGTGATTTAATGTTTTCAGAGATGCATTTTTGTTTTTTTCTCCTCAGGATGTTTACAGAAAATTCCTGTAAAATCTTAGACACATTTTTAGTAATTTTGTTGGATTTAACAGCCATAATACTGTCAGTCTCCACTCTGTAAGAGCTTAAGAGCTTAACTCTTTTGACACGGTTGATTGTTTGTTTTTTTTTATTTTATTTATTTGTTTTCCACTGTAAGTGCCGCTGAGGTTTCTTTTTAAAGACAACTTTCAAACCAAACCGCAGTCTGTGTATCTGAAAACCATCCAATCACAAAAGACAGATTATAAAGCAACGGTTTGTTGTTTTTTCAAATGTCAAGTTGGCTCACTGTGTGTGTGTGTGTGTGTGTGTGCGTGTGTGTGTGTGTGTGTGTGCGTGTGTGTGTGTGTGGTGAGCCATAGCCCGGGGGGTTTCTGTCTCTCCTCCCCTACCACGCCCCTGTCTCCTTGACACTAGAGAGAGAAAAAACACACACACACACACACACACACACACACACAGGCCTAAATGGTAGCTATAAACAGTGCAGTAGGTTTGAATATTGCAATAATTTTTGTATTCCAGGTAAAAGTTGGTAGAAAATTATTACACTAAACACTATACACTACATCTCATCATTATAGCCACAGTTTGTGTTTGTGTGTGTGCACTGGGCCAGATCTATATCACTCACACACACACACGCACGCACACACACACACACACACACACACACAGATAGCCAGTAACCTCTGTCTGGCTGGTACACTCCATTCCTGTGGGTCAGGTTAACCTCCTGATAATCCTTTCCTTCAAAACAACCGGAGATAAATGGAGAACACACACTCTCTCTCTCTCTCTCACACACACACACTCCCTCTCTCTCACACACACACTCTCTCCTTCTCTCTCTCTCTCTCACACACACACACACACGCTCTCCCTCTCTCTCTCACACACACACACCATCAGTGTCAAGGAAACCAAACATGCCATCCTCCATCCCTTTGAGCTTATTATGTGGTTAGTGAAGTGTGAAGAGTTCATTTCCATATATATATCCATTTTGGAAAAAAATAAATCATTTTGTGTTTTTTATTCATTATGTACAAAACAGACAGGATCCAGCCAATAAAAGCGTCATAATTCTGTCAACCAAGGCCTTTCCCTAATTTGTACCATCGTTTGTTTTCATTTTCTGCTATCAGTCATTTTATAAGTGTTTTTCAAATATTAGGTATCGCAAATTAGAACAAAACTCAAGAGCAAAACATATTAGAAACAAACAAGTGAAAATGGCTGGTGTGATGCTGCATTCAGGGAACAATGACTCGCCAAATAGCATGTTTAAACCTTAAAGTTTTCAGTAGACTGGTTGCTCCACATCCGCTTAGTGACAATACATTTGAGCTCATATTTTACAGCAAAACCAAACACTGCAGTGTCAACCACAAACCAAAAATCCAAAAACAGTCGTGTCCTGCCGTGGTGTTTTAAGAGCTGTGACCACAAAATGTGATCACAGTGATGAAAATTGTTGTTGAAATGAATGAATGTCATTACCTACAGTTGAGTGGGCCTACAGGTATTTCCTTCTTGGTGACACTTTCAAAGTTCCTGTGTGGTATTCACCAACTGATAGCTGAAAGTGGTATTTTCAAATAGAAGTTCATATCTGTATCTACGGTCTTCCTCCTGTTACCTGAATGCAGCCTGAATCTGTCAAGAGCAAGAGACGTGCTTCAACTTTACCCAACTGACCTCATTCCAATGGCGGCCATTTTGAAAACATGATGGGGAAACTAAAACCGGAAGATTTTCATATAAACAGCTGAGGACCTGCTAGAGCTAACAGTTATCAAATTAGCAGCAATCTCAGGAACAACAACTGCAACAACTGAATTTAGCAGGGAGGTTAATGGAATTTTATCCAATTGGATCCAATTCTGGCCACTCGGTCACTCGCGTAATTTCCGGTGTTTACCGGAAGTTCCCAACCGAAAGCTAAGTGACATAAATTCATACACATTTCAGAAGCTAGCTCAAATTTCATAAATATCTATACACATTTAAGCATAAAAAACACTAAGTTACGAACTTAGTCACGAACAAGAAGCGGGAAGCCTTAAATCCCACTTTGGGTGACAGTTACTTCATGTAAAAATGAAAAATAAGAGCTTTGAGTACATAGCCTGCACTTCTTACAAGTATCTGTAACATTGTGAAGGTACAGGGAGGGTTAATAAATAAATATAAATAATATCGAGTATATGAATACACTGATGAAAGTAAGTGCACACGAATTTTGAATCTCACAAATAGGTGCGCTATCATCCATTTGCAGGGACTGGAAGAAAATCAATTACAAGTTAAGGTAAATGCGATATTAAACTTTAAAAAAGACAGATCGAGGATTGTTAATTTATGAGAAACTTCAGCGAAAACAGTACAGGATGAAATATATTGGTATATGATTGTGATTTTTTGGTCATATGCTGTCTGGAACTGGATACCCTGATGTTAGCTAGCTTACTGGCTAGTTAGCTACTAGCTAGCTACCCAGGCTAGATTCCAGTAGCCTAGCTAGCTAAAGTGGGCCAAATAGATGACCTTAAAATGTGAACTTATATCCCTCCAAACTCTTCATATCCGTTTGTTTCTAACTATGTTTTTCAGTGGGGAATCTGTGAAATGATAAATGATTGTGCGATGTAAGTTTAAAATGGCTAACAGTTTGTCATTTGTGGTAAAAAAAAAAAAAGCAATAATTGAGTTTACATGTGAGTGTTTTTGTGTCTCACTGTCAAAAAACGTGATGCATCAGAGATTGTAGAAAATTTATGAAGTTGAACTTATCTCTGCGGTCTGGATTTGGAGTGTGTGCTTATCCCAGATTACAAAATAAAAGCGCACAGGTGTACAAAGACACTCTGCTGTCTCCGTGAACCAGACTGACCAGACTGACGATCCCTTATTGGTTTCACCTGTTAGATCCACTTGCATCACACCTGCAGGTTACAGAGGGAGTTTCAAGCCTTGTGGCAACTGAAACATGAGTTGCACAAAGTCGAGTGCAACTTGAAAGACGTTCCTTCTGTTTTGTCCTATGTTTTGTCTCGCTGATGGCTGATGTTGAGAAAAGAAAAATAAAGACCTGCGTAAAAAATTATGATCAAAGTAACACCTCACGCTCCTTGTGCTTTCCCAGAGCTTTATCAACCAAATCAACTTTACTTTGAATTTCAAAAGAAGCACATCAAGCGTCTCTGTCTTTTCATCATGCTGATGAAAGCCTGTGTGGAGCTCAGCACGCAGCCTGGGGCCTTCTCTGTCTTACCAGCAAGTCAGAGAGCCTCGGTGTCCTTTTGAAAGTCAGTTTTTAACCCTGAGAGCCGGAGAGCACCGATTCAGAGCAGAAATTATCTCTGTAAGCAGCTTAACTTTGATTAGGTGTCTGTGGCTGCATTCACTCTGTGGCTGAACGTTTCCCAATTCTGATGTTTCCCACCTCACATGTGACTCACATCTTTTCTAATCAGTGTGAACAGAAAAAAGCAGCATGGAACTGCATTTTTTCCAATTCTAGTCTGGACCACATGGATATATGTTACAAAATCAGATCCTGAGGCATGACACATACATGCGACTTGTATTTGAACACTCAAATCATAAATCAACCCGTGGTAATAGAAGTGGGAAGTAGGGGTGCTGGCAAATATCCATGGCTTGTCATTGTGTGAGAGAATTAAAACATGGGGTTATTATAGGGCTGCACATACTTTACTGATGTTTAAAATGTAGAGTAAAAACAATATTCATACTGTAAATTAGCACTATGGGTTATGTGTTGTGCTGTAATATTCTCAGCAGCTCAGGCAATATGTTAAATAGGGCTGGAAGGGGAAGAGGCAATGTTCACACATTTCAGACAAATTTCCATGTGTCTGTCAGTGACAAGTGAGCCAATGATCAGTTGTTTGTGCATGTTTAGGCTAAATGATGAAGACTTGCAAGAGAAAAAGTTACAGCCCATGACCTGAAAATCTCACTCCAGCCAGCTGACCAAAGTGCAACCCTGGCAACCCTGTTTGTGAACGTTGCCTTGACAATAAGGAAATCTTACCTGAGACAAATTGTTGTAATTTCAGCATGATGGACAACGAGACACAACAAGGGAAAGAAACAGCCGGCTTGACTGACAGTTCAGTTCAGCCAAAACCCAAAGACACAAACTGTAACAGAAATATTTCAAATGAGCAAGAAACGCGTTGGTACAAAAACAGATGTGTGTGTGTCTTTCATTATTGTCACTTTGCGCTCGCGTGTCTTTTTGATATCCTGTTCATATTGGTATCAGATATGAGTTACACCCTAGAATAGATATGAACAGTCATCCAAAGAAATCTGATATAAGCAGGAGTTCAGAATTCAGCTTGTCCAGTGCGGCGGTTCTTGTTTTCATCTCACGGACCCACATTTGATCATATTTCATCCCAGAGACCCTCATATAGGAAGATCTTTGTTGTTGTTGACTTGGTATTAAATTGTTGAACTGTTTACACTGTAGGGAGACAACAGAGGAGATACCATTCTCTTATTTGTCTCTTCTAAGTCCTGTCTGCTCCTTCCTGCTCTCACTGGTCCTGAGTCAACAAAGGCTTTCTTCTTTCCTCTCTCCGTTCCACTGACTGACAGCCAAGTATAATTTTTTTTTATTTGAGAATTATGATATACTGAATTAGAGAAGCTGACGGAAACGACAAAATTTGATTAAAACCTCCCCAAACTTAAAACATTTTTTTTACACTCACTCAAAGCAGAAAATGTTTTTGTCGATAGAGAAAATATTTTCTTTGTTTTCGTCTTCGCATGAAAACATGAAATAAAGCCGACATCAGCTGATATAATCAATTCCTTTTCTTTTTTGTTGCGGCAGCTGATGGAAACGCACCTAATTTACGATTTATTTTTTTGCGTCGTTTCAAAAGTAGGATGGAAACATTGATAATGCGCCTCTGTGTTTCGCATACAGACATCTGATTTTTTTTTCCGTCTTCGTATGAAAGCATAAAAAAAACAACAACAAAATGAGTCGGCATGAAACATGAGCAACTTTACCAATAATTCCTGAATTCCATTTTTCTTGTGGATCTGGTTTCTTTATGACAATCAGGAAGCTGATTTATTCACTTCAACTCAGCTAATAGCAACTACTAATTTGCATTCTATTTTATTTTTGCAAGAAGTTTTGCATTAAAGTTGCTGGAGGTGGATGGAAACACAGCTCATCATGTTTTTTTCTGTGTCTCTGTCATTTTTCCCCTCTGTCTTTTTGACTGTCGGTTAGTCGTGGTTTGTCAAAACAAACTTGAATATAAGAAAAAAAAAATCGGTAACACTTTACAATAAGGGTACATTAATTAAGGGTTAGTTAATGCTTAATAAGTATTAACTAACCCTTAATTAACAGTTAACTAATGTGTCTGGGAATTATTTACTAATGATGTTCATGTTAACTAAGGTATTAATTTATACATTATTTAATAGTTTATAAAGATGACTATTAAATAATGTATAAATTAATACCTTAGTTAACATGAACACCATTAGTAAATGAATACCAGACACATTAGTTAACTGTTAGCCTAATTAAGGGTTCGTTAATGTACCCTTATTGTAAAGTGTTACCAAAAAATCAATAAAATGTGTCATCTGTTTCCAACATTTCCAACCAAATGCTGTGTGTAAACAAACAAAAACAGTAGCCTGTGGCTTGGGAAATGTCGCTGAGTCGGCAATCGATCTGTCTGATAACTGATGGGGTTTTTAATCATCATGTGAAACACAGATGCAGGATGAGATACTGCTGTCATCACTTCAATGAAACATGAGGAAACCACAACACTGAGACCGAATCTCCATGATGACACTCTGCCTGAAATATGATCCGCCTCAATATCTGAACCATTAAAGTGTTGGTTTATTCTTCCCATCAGTCAGAAACACCGAAACCAAAAAGTACAATGAATAAACATGAACTTGCCTCGGTGACATGTTGACACACACAGTCTCGTTTGAACTGATTTGACTTGAGAGAGAAGGAAAGTTAGTTTGCATCAGTTTGAGTGAAGAGTGAAACTAAATCCATATTGTGTTACATACAGCTCATAGAAAATGAAAATGAAGTGTGTGTGTGTGTGTGTGTGTGTGTGTGTGTGAAAACCATCTGAGAAACATTTGCGTTGCAATGTTGGCTCACGTTACTACGGAAGCCCTGAGGGGGAAAAAATTTGATTCGATTTGATTTTGCATATTAAGATGCAGGATTCAACTGACATTGAGAGAGAAGAAAACATGCAGGGAGGAAGCCAGAAACCCTCAGGGAGGTTTGAGGAAAAAAACAACAACAAAAAAAACAACAACAGTAACAGTGTTTCACTCTGAGTTACACATCACACTCCTGAGGCAGAAGTGACTTGTGGGATTTTACCTTAAGAGTTAGATTTTTAGTTGTAGGCTCTCTCCCTCCCTCTCTCTCTCTCTCTCTCTCTCTCTCTCTCTCTCTCTCTCTCTCTGTCTCCCTCTCTCTCTCTCTCTCCCTCTCTCTCTCCCTCTCTCTCTGTCTCCCTCTCTCTCTCTGTCTCCCTCTCTCTCTCCCTCTCTCTCTGTTTCTCTCTCTCTCTCTCCGTCCCTCGCTCTGTCTGTCTCTCTCTCTCTCTCCCCTCCCTCCCTCTCTCTCTCTCTCCCCCTCTCTCTCTGTCTCTCTCTGTCTCTCTCACACACACACAATCACACACACATGCACAACACACACACACACACAATACATGGCCTTGCAATATTTTTGAGAGTTGTTATTATGGCTATTGCTATCAACTGGAGATGTTCATGAGTGTGTCTGTGTGTGTGTGTGTGTATGTGTGTGTGTGTATGTGTGTGTGTGTGTGTGTGAAGTTGTTGTATATCCTAACTATGGCATATATATTGACTGTGTGTGTCTGAATGTACATAAATATGTGTGTGTGTGTG
>NW_027283535.1:7500-18025 GCF_046629955.1 Centroberyx affinis | reverse complement strand
CTCATGAACGCGATATCTCAGGAACGCCTTGAGGGAATTTCATTACATTTGGCACAAACGTCCACTTGGACTCAAGGATGAACTGATTAGATTTTGGTGGTCAAAGGTCAAGGTCACTGTGACCTCACAAAAGACGTTTTTTGGCCATAACTCAAGAATTCATACGCTAATTATGACAAAATTTCACACAAATGTCTAATAGGATAAAATGAGGAAGTGATGACATTTTATATCCAAAAGTTGAAAGGTCAACTTCACTGTGACATCATAATGTTTTGCTTACCACTGTAGCTGAGAAAACATTCTTGGGTCATTCTACATAAACGGTGGAAGTGCTGTCACTTACTTTTGCAGACACCAAAATCCTTTAAGTTGACCTAATAATGACATTAATTATATATGTTCAATAAATAAAGACTGTCCTTGCAATGATAAAACAAAGTTTATTGGCGTAGGCAAACAACCGTGAGGCGGTTATTTCTAGTTTATTTTAAAACCGATGGAGAGCGGCTGAAACACACACAGCTTACGGTCTCAAAGCAGCGCAGCGCCCCGCGGCTTTTTGGCAGAACAGAGCGAGCTTGGTTCAACTTTTCAGAAAAAAAAAGAGTGATGTAAACCGCTTTCTTCTCAGCCAGCCAATCACAATAAAGGAGAGGCGGAGTTTCATGCTCCAGCAGGCCGGCTGTTTCCCACAACAACGTGGAGAAAGGTGGAGAAAGTGCCGCTGGATAAATTGGTCGTTGCACTACATTAAGTTCTGTTACCACAGCGCCGATCATAAAGAGTATGGATAAGACTGGATGTGTGTTGGAATATCTGGTAAGACTTTGCTTGTTGCTCAACACTGTATCATCTGCTACATAATGTTGTGATCCGCTTTTGATTTCTCCTCACAGAAAGATTTTTCCTCACAAAAAACGCTGTGTGAACGCAGCCTGAAGTCCCGTTCCTCTCTTCCTTCCTCCAGGGAGGAGGAGTGTTGTCAGGCTGCTGTGACCTCTGACCCTTCACCTCATACCTGTCGGTTGCTCGTACTGCAGTGGAAGCTCGTTTTACCTTTACTCTCATTGTAAGCCGCTCTGATCTGTCTGCTTCCTGTTTACAGCAACCACGCGAGTCACCAGACCAACGGCCAATACTCCACCATGTACCAGTCCTACCCAAGGTACTGTTTAAATACTCCACCATGTACCAGTCCTACCCAAGGTACTGTTTAAATACTGCACCATGTACCAGTCCTACCCAAGGTACTGTTTAAATACTGCACCATGTACCAGTCCTACCCAAGGTACTGTTTAAATACTCCACCATGTACCAGTCCTACCCGAGGTACTGTTCAAATACTGCACCATGTACCAGTCCTACCCAAGGTACTGTTTAAATACTCCACCATGTACCAGTCCTACCCGAGGTACTGTTTAAATACTCCACCATGTACCAGTCCTACCCAAGGTACTGTTCAAATACTCCACCATGTACCAGTCCTACCCAAGGTACTGTTTAAATACTGCACCATGTACCAGTCCTACCCAAGGTACTGTTTAAATACTGCACCATGTACCAGTCCTACCCAAGGTACTGTTTAAATACTCCACCATGTACCAGTCCTACCCAAGGTACTGTTCAAATACTCCACCATGTACCAGTCCTACCCAAGGTACTGTTTAAATACTCCACTGTACAGTATAATGGAGTAATATTGTCATTTTGGCGACACTGAACTATTTATGTGTCCTCTGTAGTTAAAAATAGTCAAGATGTTGCTGTTCGATCAGGCAGCAAAGTACTTTTGTTCCTCAGTTATCAAAACTAACATTAGAGCTGGTTGATATGGTTGAAATCAATATTCATAAGGATTGTTTTAAATATAGATATATATCTCAGTATGGTTCACGTATCCAGAATCACGTTAAATAATCAAATGAACGTTCATCCCATTGAACTGAACGGTGATGTCAGCTGTCTGACATTTTCAAATTATTTTCCTGTCACATCTCATTCTGTCAGAGTTTTTAAATAAATTCAGCTTGTTGTCGTCAGTTCAGCAGCAGAACTGTGTGTCATGATTTCACAAAATCATCAGATCATCAGCACCATGTGACTCACTGACAGAGCAGAATATCATTTAAATATCACCCAGCTCTAACTAACATTGGAGATCACAACATCTCCCCAAAGAGTTAGGGTTATCACTGCAGCCAGAACAAAACGTATGCACAAAACCAACCTGCTTTGTGTGTGTGTGTGTGTGTGTGTGTGTGTGTGTGTGTGTGTGTGTGTGTGTGTGTGTGTGTGTGTGTGTGTGTGTGTGTGTGTGTGTGTCAGGCTGTTGCAGAGGCTGTGGTGTGTGTCCTGTCCGTTCTCGACCAGCACAGGAGACATGATGGCGAACCACCTGGCAGAGCGTCCGGAGCACCGAGGCTGCTCCGCCCCACACAGAGGTAACTGATGCTTCAGGTCACTTCAGTCCACTTCAGGTCACTTCAGTCCAGTTCACTTCAGTTCAGTGTGACACTAAACAGCCAGTCAGATCACATGGGCCAGGATTGGTTTCTCAGTAGGGGTGGGAATCACAGAGTAACTCACAATACGATACTATCACGATATGTTGCCCACGATAACGGTGGTATCACGATACAGCGATTCTCGATATATTGCAAGACAATTCATCTACGATACATCACGATATCTGTGTAACTGAAGAAGAAAAAATACCCCTAAAAAGGCAAAAAGCAGGAGCTGTGGTGCCTCTCTGATTTGCTTTCCCCCGCTGTCCGCCATTTTCCCCTCTGTGAGTTATTCCTCTTCTTCACCGCAAGTTAGTTAACTTCCGTTCACTTTACCCTCATTCATTTGATAAGCGTCACCGCGAGGAGTCATTAAGTAGTGACTCTGGTAAAGTCAAAATGGTAACAGGCTTAATGCGGGGGAATCCGTTTAGAGCGCCCGCATGTTTTAATAAAAATATCGATATTTGGTGCCAGTGTGTCGATAACGTATCGCGAGAGGAAGTATGACGATATATTCCAGTATCGATATTTTGTCCCATCCCTATTTCTCAGTAAACTCATCATTGTCTGTCTGTGTGTGTGTGTGTGTGTGTGTGTGTGAGAACACCACGCTCTGCTCTCTCCTTTCGCCACATCACTCACACACTGAAGGCGGCGGTGTACAAACTAGTCTGAAACAGGGTTGTCACGGTGGGCGGTGTTACCGGTGGCATACGGTCCTGGAGTCCACACCGGGAATACCGTTATTTTGTATTTTGTAAAATAAAAGCACATATTCAGAGCTTTCATGTTCAAGTTAGGCTACTAAATGATGAATGGACATACTAACAACATACTGATCATTAATATGATCACTAATATGACAGATTAGGATGAATAGGATTAATTATTTGTCCTTACCTAGAGACAGTGATGTGTCCAGTACAATCCTTGGGAGCCTAAAGAAGAGCAATGTGCCAGAATCTGCCCTGCGCTCACATTAACTCTCTGAGTGTTGAGCCGTGTTAGAAATCGCTGATTAAAAAGTGTTAACGTTCATAAATGCCTTTAACGCACGTGAGTTTGGAGAGGAATTTTAGGTTTCATTTTCATCGTAGTGACGCTGACTTTGCTAGCGCTCAGGCCCTCTAGTGGCGACAGGCGGTATGAGCGGTGTGGCTGGTGTTGGGGAGGGAAACGACACCGGTGTCAAAACGGCACCGTGACAACTCTAGTCTGAAACAGAAGCAGAATTAAGCATATTTTATAGTCTAACGTAAACGTAACGTAAGGCGGGAATGTAAACAATGCGGCAGCGCTTACGTTTACGTTTTTATCCTCCTGCGTTGATGTGGCGTAGAATGTTGTTGAAATCCCGAACACAGGGAGGCGGTGTTTAAAAAGATAATGATATCGCACCAAGAAGAAACATAGAAGACATAACATTTACTTATTAGGGCTTGAACCCCTAATAAGTGGCCGTAACTCCACACCCGTTTGTTCAATGATCGCGAAACTTGGCAGGTATATCAAGGGATATATTTGGACGGTTTCCCAAGAAACACTGACGCTTTTTTCGTGACGTCAGTACCGTTCAGAAAAGGCGTGAACCCCTTTCATGGCCGCTTGCGGCTATATTTTTTTCTTTGTTTTTAAAATACAAACTTTATGGAAATGCTAATGCTAACAAAAACAGCCTGAATAAAAAGCCATGGATGTGACAGCAACGTGTTTTTGAGGATTATTTCCTGGAGGAGACTAGATGGAAACACTCAACTCAAAACTAAAAATTTAACACAGCAGACACACACACACACACACACACACACACACACACACCAGATGAATGAATGCTGGCTCTTATTGGCTGCTGTCTGCTGTTCCAGATGTGGGTGTTGGTGTTGCTGGGAAGCAGCTGGTGAAGGCAGCGGGACCGTCGAACCACAAACCACACAGGTAACAACAGACAGCTGGGCTGGGCTGGGCTGGGCTGGGCTGGGCTGAGCTGAGCTGGGCTGGGCTGGGCTGGGCTGGGCTGGGCTGGGCTGAGCTGGGCTGGGCTGAGCTGGGCTGGGCTGAGCTGAGCTGGGCTGAGCTGGGCTGAGCTGGGCTGGGCTGGGCTGAGCTGTGTTTTCACCCGCCGGGTCGGACCGCAGGAAGACTGAACCACAGAGTCACACTTCAGACACGTTGGGCAGAACCACTTATACCGACAGTCTTTGACATAAGCTCGTATATTTTCTTTTTAAACCGGAAAAGAGCCTGCTCCTGGTAGATCCCATCACATTTTTCAAACCGTAAACCTTTTCTGTCTTTTCCCTCCTTCCATCGCTCTGCAGTAACTAATCAATACAAAAACAAGGCTGCCACAGTAGAATCCATTGTGTTTTTGTGTTTTATCTTTCTTCTAGAAAAGCACTTTGTGTTCGATGCTTGAAAGGTGTAACAACGCATTATTTAATAACAACGCATTATGTAATAACTCAACAAAATGTAATTTTGTATAATTTTTTGTAATACACAGCCTGAACGCAATATGTAATAAATTTCCCTGCATTTTGTAATAAATAAGAACAATGAATAAATAAATAGTGGTGTAGATAAAAACAAGATTTAAAATAAGTTTAACATTTTTTAAATAACTCAACGTAACCAAAAGCATCCATGAACAGTGTGGTTTTGAGTCCTGATCAATCAATCAATCGATTCAGGTACAATCACAGTGAAATGTAGTTTAAGTTTAATTTTTTAAATTTAGCTTTAGTTTAATTTAGCTTAATTGTTAAAAATATAACGTGTACAGATGAAGACATCCATTTTGGTTGGTTATTAAATACATAATGCACTGTATTATTACATTTTCATCATAAAAAAGTGCAACTCCCGCATTTTGTAATAACCACCGCAATATGTAATAATTTATTACATATTGCGTTCAGGCTGTGTATTACAAAATGCGGCAGATTATTACAAAATGCGGGTGTTATTACATAATGAAGTGAAAATGTATTAACATTTTGTCGAGTTATTACATAATACGGTGTTATTACATAATGGGGTGTTACAAGGTGCTATACAAATACATTTACTATTATTATAAAATGGATATCAATACGTAGGAAAGCATCAGCACAGCTCTTTTGTTTTGCTTCATTTTTATTTCCGTTTTGTTCTTAAATGTTCATTCCTTTGCTTGCTCTTTTTTTCTTTTGCTTGCCCCCCCCCTCCCCCCCCCCCACCCCAGTGTTGTGTCACCACCCTCCCTGCCGGGGAGGCGGAGCTCCGGCGGGCGGGGCGGAGGCTTCATCCCCATCCACCTGCTCCGCTCCGGCACCCCCTCCACCCAGCTGTCTGTCCGACCCCTCACCTCCCCCTCCCCGCTCTCCTCCTCCCCCGCCATGACCATCAAGTTCCTGGGACCCCGCCCCCCGCCCGAGGAGGTGAGGAGGAGGCTAAACCGACGCCGACATTTCATCACCAAAACTCCCATTCTATATGTGTTGATTTTTCATTGAGGCAGAAGCAGTGATGAACTCGGGGTGCAACACTGACACCTGCTGGACAAAACACTCACATCACAGTTTGAATCACTTGAGTCTTGACTTGATGCATGAAGAGAAGACTTGAGACTTGACTTTCTGGTTCTGGTGACTTGGGACTTGACTCTGACTTGTACTCTGATGACTTGAAAAGGTTTCTAAAGTCTTGACTTGAGATCTTGTGTTTGTGTAAATGACTCAGATTGAAAGTGATGAGATTTGTTCCAGCAGACGACTGAATTTAAATTCTGTTTTCTGAATTTGTATGGAATGATTGAATTTATTGAAGTTGAAACTGATTATAGAAATCAAACTCATGATGCTCTTACCAAGTTTTTATCCTATTAAAACCATATTGCATTGAAAAGTCCTAGATATTTAGTTTTCTTTAAGATATTAAATTGATACTGGACTCTTGATTTGTTCTGACTTGACTTGCTGTTCTACATTTAGACTTGAGACTCGACATTAATCCTCTCCTCTCCTCTCCTCCAGCATGTAGAGGAGGCGGTCACGGCGGGGCAGTCTCCTCCCGGTCAGCTGTCGGTGTTCCAGTTGTCGGCGGTGTTGTTCTCTCTGTGTAACGGTCTTCCTCAGGCCGCCGCTCGGTTCGAGACGCCGCCGGCTCTCATCCAGTCCTGGACTCTGCAGGAGGAGGAGCGGCAGAGCGGCAGGGAGTGGAGCTGGAGCACCGACCGCATCGCCGAGTGGGTGCTGAGCCAGAGGGAGCAGCAGGTAACACACACACACACACACACACACACACACACACACACACACACACACACACACACACACACACACACACACACACAGGTCTGTGCCGATATTAAAATTTCATAGTGCGATTATCTTGGCCAAAATGATCTCGATTTACTATATTATCCCGATAATTATTAAGATGAAAACCATAAAACCAGTACTGTAATTTGCTTCAATTACTTAAAATCTAATTTAACAGATCAATCCCAAGACATTTCTCTTTTCAGTCAGTCAGTCAGTCATGTGTCACTTAAACTGGGCTCAGATTACAGGAGTTTTAAAATCCTAACCGATTTTGAAATCGGATTGCATCACACACATAAGGAGAAACTTAAACGATTTTTTTTTTTCAAATCGCAAACAAGCTCACACTACAAGTTTAGAACATGACGATGCATCACACACTACCAGATATTATTAAGATTATCTCGCCCGACGGAGCTGCTGTACGCGACAAGTCACGTGACCATAGAGAGGCAGGAGGCAGATGTTTACAGACATTCAGTTTGTTCAGTAGTTTGCCAAAGAAAAGAGAAAGACCAGACGAGTTTGGATGAGGAAATGTTTGGAGAGACAGACATAAAGCGGGATGTCCGCTCCGGAGGACCGGAGGTGAGAATTTAACCGTCAGTTTTAATCTGTTATAACGTTGGTACACTATCGCTAGCCTAGTGCTAAAAGTGCTAAAAGGTTTACCGTTGCTAGGCAACACCGTCAGCTGTCCCGGCCGGGACGTTAAAGTTGTATTGTCCAATGTTGAAAGGCATAATGAAGTGATATCACCGTGCAGATACTCACAAATATCAAACAGGTGAGAAATTATCGGGGCGGCTCCGATGTGTCTTCGAACGGTTCTGGAGGGTTCAGATCTGATCTGGACTCAGCTCACAGCACCAGATATTCTGTGCCGAACTTCCAAGGACCAAGACTCAGGTCCAGATTTCTCAGGACGGGCGAATCGGGGATAAATCGGCGAAAACACTCCTGTAATCTGAGCCGGCTTTAGTGAGTCGCTTCGTCAGATGGCCTGTAGAGGGCTTTGACTGTGTATCCAATACATAAGCACAAAATCAACAGTTGGTCAGTGTATGGAAATCGATCTAAATCGGTCGTGGTCCTGCTGTCACATCTTGTCATGTCTGTCATGTGGAGATGCAAACCCTAACTCTAACCCAGACCAGCAGCACTGTGCTCAGGTCCACAGTCTCCTGCTGTGAACACAGAAGTGAAACTTAACTCTACACTCTCCTGTGTTAGTCAGTGAACAGGAACCTGATCACTCGTCTTCTGCTGCCCTACGAATGTTAACGGCAGGTAACGATACCTTCTGCTATTTAAGTAACGTTAGTGGGATTATTTAACCAATAACTGTGTAGCAGTGCTTCAGTGCATTGAGTTGAATTGGATTGGGTCTGTACAGGATCTGTACTTATTAAAACATGTTTCAATGCAAGACTGTAGAACATCTGTCAAATATTTATGTCAAATATTGACTTTGTTTTGTGTTTGTTATTCAGCCTCCTAACAAGTCCACGCTTATCACAATGGTCACAGTAACAAAAATTAGGTTACTAGTTATTATCCTATCTCTACACACACACACACACACACACACACACACACACACACACACACACACACACACACACGTGAATGAATGTCTTAGTAATTTTTTTTTTTACATTGACTTGAAGTTAACCAACCAGCCATCATCTGGACTCTTATTCTGTTATTCTAGTTATCTGATCAAATAGTGAAAGAAGCAGGTTCATTTTGGGATTAACTAGTCACTGTGGCTAGGGGACAATTCAAATAGACAATGATACATGTCCACACACACAGACACACACACACACACACACACACACACACATTCCCTAATTCTCTCCCTCCCTCTTCCCCAGTTGAGCCTCAGTGAGCCGTCTCTCCTCCAGACGGCGGCGGAGGCTCTGGGCGAGGACAGTGAGCTGCTGGAGTGCTACCGCTGGGCCGTGCACCTCATGTTGCGCCACGAGCTCGGCGTGCAGCCCCGCCCCCACGGGGCCGCACGCCGCAGGAGGAGGAGGCTGCCGTGCAACGTCTACGAGAGCAGCCGCATCTTCACACGCTTCCTCCGCAGACAGGTAACAGAGAGAGAGAGACGGGCTGAGAGAGAGAGAGACAGACAGGCTGAGAGAGAGACGGGCGAGAGAGAGAGACGGGCTGAGAGAGAGAGAGAGGCTGAGAGAGAGACGGGCTGAGAGAGAGAGACGGGCGAGAGAGAGAGACAGGCTGAGAGAGAGACGGGCGAGAGAGAGACGGGCGAGAGAGAGAGGCTGAGAGAGAGACGGGCAGGCTGAGAGAGAGACAGGCAGGCTGAGAGAGAGACAGGCTGAGAGAGAGACAGACAGGCTGAGAGAGAGACGGGCTGAGAGAGAGACAGGCAGGCTGTAAGAGACAGGCAGGCTGAGAGACAGACAGGCAGGCTGAGAGAGAGACAGGCAGGCTGAGAGAGACAGGCAGGCTGAGAGACAGACAGGCAGGCTGAGAGAGAGACAGGCAGGCTGAGAGAGAGAGGCTGAGAGAGAGACAGACAGGCTGAGAGACAGACAGGCTGTGAGACAGACAGGCTGTAGCAAAATGAGGCCATATCAGTGAGAAGTGGTTTGTTCTGTGTCTCTGGTCCAGTTTGACAGGAATGTGCAGATGACTGATTGGAGCATTAAGGAGGAGGACTGCACTCTGCTTGGTTGTAGCATGGAAATATTACATTATATTATATTTCATTATAAAGATAGCCAAGAAACGTATTCTTAAGCCTATCCACAGTACAGTCAAATTTAAATATATTTTATTTATTTATTCGTTTATTTGACAGGGACAGTGCACATTAAAAAATATGCCAGAATCAGCCAGGAAGGCTAGTTTTCATCCGTAGTCCCTGTGCAGGTAGTATAAAGCAGTGGTTCTCAAAGTGGGGTCCGGGGACCCCCAGGGGTCCTTGAGGGGGTTCCAGGGGGTCCCCAGCAAAAAGGGGAATAATTTATTTTCACTATAATTCCATCCATAAGTAACACAATGACAGAATGTATACAGGATGTATGACTATTTTGTCATGGGTTTCATACACTTTCTGTAATAAAACATCTAAAAGTAAAAATCTTATCAGATGGGGGACCCTGGGACAAAATCTTATCAAATGGGGGTCCGTGGTCTAATTTGTGTCAGTTTAGGGGTCCAAAAAAGTTTGAGAACCACTGGTATAAAGAACAAGCTTTGGACATTAGACATTAGATAGACATACATTGGTTAATAGAAGGAGGGAGTTACATAAACTGTATAACAGTAGACAAGCAGTATAGCAAGTGATTGTATTTTTATGCTGATGTTCATTAACGTGCTCTGTCCCTATCAAATAAACAAACAAATAAATAAGATAAGATCAGTTCAACTAAAATAGTGTAAATTCATCAATATCATCAGTAGTTAGTAAGATTATCAGTAGTTAGTGGAAGTATCAGTGTCATACACACACACACACAAGTCAAGTAAATAGAGATCTGAACATCAACACAAAATCAATATACAGTTAATAAAGGAAAAAAAATTAAATAAAATCAGATATATCAAATATTGGCCTTTCTTGAGGACGACTAGTTCACCTTGAAAAAATGGACTCTTGCAAATGTGTAATTCACACATTAATATTTGACAGCTCAAAAAAGTGAACGAAGAGGCGTTTTTTGCCTCATT
>NW_027283535.1:0-2500 GCF_046629955.1 Centroberyx affinis | reverse complement strand
TCAGGCTCAGGAGTCCCCGGGGCCACACCCGGTCTGTACCGATCATGGAGGAGTCCGTTTAGTTTGTACTGTACAGTTGTGTGTTCGTGTGACCGACTCATCATGTAGCTTCAATATCAATATGTTCAATGATGTGATAACTCAACAGGGAGACTGTCAGACACCATGTGACTGTCGTGGCCTTATGTCCCGCAGTGCAGCGTCCTCTGCATTGGTTTTTTTGTCATACATTTTTTAGAACTTTAAAATTGTTTAAAAAAAAAAGTGATTTAGTTCAACAAAAAACTAGATGTCAGCATGCAGATTTGCTGAGTTTGAGTCTGATGGAAGGTTTTGATTCTAAAACTCCTTCCAGTTTGGACCGAACTCTCTCTGAAGAAATTAACTGCAGCCTCTGAGATTTGGAAATTGCAGAAGATCATGTTGTGATTTCAATTTTCTTTTGTTTTGGTAACAACAAGCTTGAGTGCTCGTTTCAAGAGTCCAACTGTTTGAAGCTTTTCAAAACCTCTGGATGCCTTACAGTACTGTTACTGTTTTTTATTTTGACATCCGGCTTTATTCCCCTTTATTTTAGAGATGAGATGAAATGAAACTTAGCGCTGAAACGCCTCCCTGCAGCTCCCGCCTGCCTCGGGAATTTTACTTCGCTCTTTGCTTTGTAAATAGACTTTGGTGCTTTTTATACTTGGAAAATAAATGACTGTAATATTTGGTAGGAAAATAAAGAGACATTGTTGTACTGGATGGCTGTGAAATGTCCTTTGTCGCTTTTCTAGTAGATAATTGATGTGGTCATTTAACTTCTTTTATTGTAAACCCCAAAAAGCATGAATGTGAGGAAGATGGGTCAGCATCTGAACCTTCTGTTGACGATCTAAACAGGCAGAAACCAGATCAGACAGGATTTTTCCACCAGAGTGATGTTGCTTCGACCTGTCAGTGGGTGAACATGGGATATTTTCATTCATACATGAATTGATGTAAAGAATGAGAGTGTATTGCAGCTAATCATGAGCTAGTACTGTTGCAAGAAGCTTATTCTCCATTTACAAGTGCTGCTCATTAGGGGTGTAACGGATACCGAAAAAATCCGAACCTTTCGGTTCACCACCCACGGTTCAGGTCACACATGCGTGTCAGTTGTCAGAATTGCATGTCAATCTACGATGACATCACAGCTGGATTAGCCTACTAACACAGCAGTAGCCTATGGAGCAAATTGTGGAATTTTAAGTTTCACTTTCAGACTCTGCTGCTGCTCTGCTGGTCAGTGAATCGACAAATGACAAACACATGATGCACATCGGCGGATCAGAAATCGATTTGGATCAATTTGACCAACTTTTGATTTTGTGGCTTCCGTGTCGATATTGCGGCAGTGCGCTGGAGAAGAGCCTGATGTCGCTCACATCACACAGCAGCAGGAGGAGAGGAGGAGAGGAGGAGAAGAGGACCAAAACAACTTTTTGTTCGGCAGCAGTTCTCTCAGTGCGAGTTCAGACAGACACAGAGCAATAACTAAAACACAGTGATGTGAAGGATCAGGTGTTTTTTTCTAACCCGCCCCACCTGCGGGCCCCGCGGGTTTCAGGTTTACCCGCGCATCACTATATGGGCTATTTAAGATTTGTAGCTCTATTCAGTAGTGGAAGATTTCAGTGATTCATGATTTCATGATTTAAGTCGCATTTTATGTTGCAATTTATGTTGCTGTTGGCCTACATAGACTACAATGCAGGGATATTTTATGTTAAAATAACAAAGTGTCAGTAGCATTTACTTTACTTTTGAAAGAAAGTCTGTTGATTTAGTTATACTGGACTTCAATTTTCAGTGAAAAAAAAAGGAAAACTTAAGATAAATACATTGTGTAAACTGGAATTTGCAATTGTACTTCCCCTGCCCAGTGCACCAGATATAGGCCTATATACCGTATCGAACCAAAACCCCAAAACCGTGATATGAACCGAACCGTGAGTTTTCTGAACCGTTACACTCCTACTGCTCATCGAGAATTTATAGATGTGCACCAGGGTCGAGGTGAATTCATGAATGAACTCAGCTATTCCATTCTGAAATTGTGAATTGTTTCCACTGTGGTTTTTTTTGTTTGTTGTTTTTACCACACATCTGAGATTACATATGATGTTATATATTATCAATACTGAATATCATAAAACTGGTATTTGATGCAGAACATGTATTGGTAATCCATACATTATGATTGAATGTGTTTGATTTGTTGAACTTCTGTAGAATAAGCTTCACTTTCACGATCACAGAATTTACTGCTGTTCTTTCTGATGAAGCAACACTTTTATCAAAACATACGGCAGCATCAACCAGGAGAAGATGAGCTTCAGCCTCCCACAGCTGCCACTTATCTAGGGCTGCAACTAACCATTATTTTGGTAATCGATTTATCTGTCAACTATTTTTTCGATTAATGTAACAATTATTTTCTTAGTTACATCAGTAATAACAAAATAAAACTGAA
>NW_027283534.1:7500-14661 GCF_046629955.1 Centroberyx affinis | reverse complement strand
TTGATTTTTTTCTTAACTTTAAGACGGCCCTTCACCTGTCTTAAAACTCCTACAGTGAAAAGGTAAGCCTCTAATATCATATATTTAAACACATTTTAGACAAGTAGGTTATAGTTCAAAGTCTTCATAGGTTCCCCTACACCTAACATTAAGATGAACATTTATTGTAAAGCTTTATTTGGTGTAGGGCCAGGTAGGCCTCTGTCTCATGTCTGTTGGAAATAAGCTGCAAATTTTACAGTTACAACAGCAACCAATGTTTCAATCTTTGCTCTAGTTGCTCTAAATAGGTTTTTCCCCAATTGTTTTGTAGATGGTCTGATTCTGATGAAGTTAAAATAGACGATGCTCTAAACAACTTCCACTGTCAGATGGCATAAAACTGCCAGCAGACATGAATCTGAAAACACTTTCTCTGAGTATTAATAATAATAAGAAGAAAAGAAAATACTCAAGAGTCTCTAAAATCAGCAAATACATGAACTGCCCAGGGATCAGTCTGTATAGACTCTATACACATCAGTCTGTATCAGTCTAGTATTCTGTTACATCTTGGAAGGAAAATAAAAGTGTTTGTAATAAATGAACAGGTGATTCTAATCAAATGACAGATAGTGTTAGTATAATATAGCCTAAATATATAATGTAGTAGAGTGGTTTACTGTAATATTTACTGTAGTTTAGTATTAAACAGCGCCGTCTGGTGGGATGAAGGCGCTACAGTCGTCTCAGGTAACAACACACGCGCGAGCACAGAACTCTCTCTCATACTGATGACGCGCGCGCGCGCGCGCACACACACACACACACACACACACACACACACACACACACACACACAGAGAGAGAGAGAGAGAGAGAGAGAGAGAGAGAGAGAGAGAGAACACTCTCACACACTGAACTCAGATACACTCTCTCTCTCTCTCTCTCTCTCTCTCTCACACACACACACACACACACACGCACACACACACACACGCAGCTCCTTCTCTCTCAGTGTGATCCGGACTGAGGTGATGGCGGCCTCTCGGAGTTTCTTCTTCTTTCTCTCCGTGTTATCTCTGGGTTTAACCGCGTGCCGTGGCTCCGCGGCCCCGGGCAGCAGGAAGGGAAACCCGGACAGATGCAGCTTCAAGGTAAAATCCCTCCGTCTGGTTCATGTACGGTGTCGGTTTGTTGTTTTACCGCCGCTAAGTCTGGAAAGTTTGAGTCGGTGCGCTTCAGGTTTCCGTCGGTCCGTCTGTTTCTCCTGCTGGTTTCTGGTGTGAAGCCTCTGAGAGAGTTAGCGGGCTGGAAACTGGAGATTTGGAGAGGAAAGCTTGTTGTTAAGTTCCCTTTCTGTCAGTAATACTTCCTCAGTCAGGCTAACGTTACCGTCCCTACCTGTCTGCCGAGCTGCAGCCCCGGTGCGCCCCGTTCTCTACGTGTAAACCGACTTTTCGTTAAAAGAAAGTTGGTAATATAACGTTTCCTTGCTTGTCGGTTAAAGTACACAATTTACAAAACACAATTTAAGACATCCACTGACTCGGCAGTGTCTCCTGGTAAATTCGGCATACATATAATCCACCAGAAGATGATTTATTGTAATAAAATCCCAATTTTATAACTCGTTCACGCTACTCCCCGCCGCCCACCACGGTGGAAGAAGACAGGGGTTCAACAGTAGGCCTAAAAGTTGAAATATTACTGAAATAAATCCTGCTCGGTGTATTTGGATGTTGCCGAATTGAAGAGTGGATCCTAAAAGTTCATGAGGTTGGGGACGTAAATGTGGAGATATGCTAATACTTGTTGAAGTTCTCGTTTTGTCAGTAATGCTTTTAAACTCGGGAGAAGTCGGTCAGGCTTGCTCCCCTACCTGTCTGCGGAGCTGCGGCCGCGGCACGTCCCGTTCTCTCCCAGTAAAAAAAAAAACCCTGTTAATTTTAGGTTTTCTCGCTTTCCAGCAAACTCACACACTTCGAAAAGCCTGGCTTTGGATATTTTCTGAATCTTCAGGGTCTTCTGCTAAATTCGGCATACATATAATCCACACAATGCAATCAAATCTAAACGTTTATAAGTGGTTCACTTTACTCCCTACTGACGACCTAGGTGTATTTTCCTGGGGGGAATCAGTGATAAAAGTTAATAAAATAAATAATTGCAGCTTGGTGTATTGGGTGTATGCCGAATTAAAGAGTGGAACCTACCGATTCAATAAAAGGTCTGAAGTCATGTTCTACCTGATATTTAATGACCTTTAAGTATGTGTTAAGTGTTAATAAGTGGATTGGTCAGTTTCATGATGGTAAAACGCGGTCTGGCTGTGTTCCTGAGGACTGGATCAGGTTCCAGTGAGTGTCAGACAGTGAAAGTGATTTCCTGTCTTTACTGTTTTTGTGTTAAAACCATTTGATGTGGAAAACAGGAATATCTGAGCTGTTGTTGTTCTGACCAGCTGTGACACTTTACGGCAGCTTCGTTTCTGGCTATAAACCAGAAACTGTTTTGGCCTACAAGTAATTCCAAGAGTTTGATGTCAAGATATCTCCATCTAGGAAAAGTTAAAGCTCCTAAAATCCACCAGTCAGTCTGAGAAAAACCGATTCAGCAAAGGTCTTAAGAGCCTTGTGACATTAATATTAAACCATAATGGGCTTTACTGTCATTCAACCAATCATTTTGTAACACAGGAGTCAATGTAATGTTTTTTCAGACGGTGGGATCTTTGCAGTGAGCACATTATTACCAAAGCTTACTTTTATCATAAGGCTGTCTGTCATCTTTTATTGGCTGGGACTGTTTGTTTTAACACACCGCTCTGCTTTATTGATTCATGTCAGTTGTTCATTTTATTTTCCTTCACTTGGTAGCTTTGTTTTGTTTGTTTGTTTTTTAAATAAAAAGTTGTGATTGTGATTTTGTATTATGATCAATCCAGAGAAGGAAAGGTAGTGTCTGAGTTAGGAAGCATTTGGTCTGTTCTGGTTAATACACCCGCTGTTGTCGGGTAAAAACCTCGTATCTCCAGACGCTTCAGGACCCTCTACGGACCAGTGGTCCCTTAAAACCACCTTACATTTACATTAATTCACCCCTTAATTCACGCAAAACCCCCTTGGAATGAGTTAAGGGTCGGGAGTTATTAATGGAGGAGACCCCATGAAAAACCTCCTTAAACTCCCCTTAATGTTCGACTCCTTACTTTCTAATTTAATGTAAAATTCAGGGAGACAGGAACTTTCCATTAACAGCTCATTAATAACCTGTAAACCTGCACAAAAGGCATGAAAATCCCTTAATTTCTAGAGTCTCTGTGAATCAACCCATGGATAAATCCCTTATAAACCCATGATACTAACCTTACTTTATTACTTTATTACTTTATTATAGTTTTAATGGATAAAAATGGAGTTAGGAGCTTTCCACCTGACAGAAGACAACATGGCCGCTCGGAGTTTCCCCAGCTGTTTTTTTCAGGGTTTAACTGGAGTCGGTTTGTCTTTGATACCACAGTGTCTGAGTCCTCTGGTGTGTGTGTGTGTGTGTGTGTGTGTGTGTGTGTGTGTGTGTGTGTGGCCTCAGGCGGAGGCATTTGGTTGAATGTAAAGTGGAACAGGTTTATGATGTCTGCTGTTTATGGAGTGAAGCTCAGATTCTCCCTGCAGTAAAGCCTCGCTCACACCGAGTGATTCTGCATCTCTCTGAAGCTGCAGCAGTCCATGAAGCGTCCTGCCACACTACGTGTGTGTGTGCGTGTGTGTGTGCGTGTGTGTGTGTGTGTGTGTTGGTGTGTTTCCAGTGTGTTTTAAGATAAGAGGAGATCAGATTAGATTGATCCCCTGGGCAGATCCAGGTGCCACAGCAGTCAGGAAGGTCTTCATAATAACAAAGGAGGAAAATACAGGACAGTACTGCACATACACAGAAAAACTAGAAGTGACAAATAAGTGCAAATAAGTGCAAATAAATGCGGATTGGATAAGTCCCAGGATATAGCCTGGTCCAGAGGTGCAGTGTAATATCCATGAGTTTGAGTTTGAGTTTATTTGGATCTCTTTTAGCCCATTGGCTAATCTTCCAAGAGTCCACATTAAAAACATTTAAGCATACAATAATTCATAATAATACAACACATAATTGTTGACACACACATATCATACACATACATGCATACATACACACATATAACCTACATATATTGGCACATATCTTGTATATATACACATATTCATCTACATTAGGGCTGCAACTAACGATTATTTTCATTGTCGATTAATCTGTCGATTATTTTCTCGATTAATCGATTAGTTGTTTGGTTTATAAAATGTCAGAAAATGGTGAAAAATGTGGATCAGTGTTTCCCAAAGCCCAAGATGACGTCCTCAAATGTCTTGTTTTGTCCACAACCCAAAGATATTCAGTTTACTGTCATAGAGGAGGAAAGAAACCAGAAAATATTCACATTTAAGAAGCTGGAATCAGAGAATTTTGACTTATTTTTCTTAAAAGGTTACTTAAACCGATTAATCGATTATCAAAATAGTTGCCGATTAATTTAATAGTTGACAACTAGTCGATTTATCGATTAATCGTTGCAGCTCTAATCTACATGTGTTCACATATAATACCAGTACTCTACAAACCTGCTGACAGTGCAGTACACCAGTGTGATGATAACTACATTTGAATCTTGAAATCTTGCAATTAACAATCCAGCTGCCGTATGTTCTTGAGTGAGTTATTGTAATGAATTCCATAATTTAACAGTTCTGAAAATAAAAGTCCATCTTCCCATTTCAGTTTTTATTTTTGGTAGTACATAATGATTTTTATCTCTTATTCTTATGTTAACTTGATGTTTATCATGTACTAATATCAGTTTGTCCTTAATACTAACTGGCTTTTTAAACTTTTGAATGTTTGAAATTAGTGCAACAGAATGTTGTCTCACATGCTCTACTGCTGTGGGCCGTCCCATTATAATATATATATATATATATATATATATATATATATATATATATATAATATAAGAGTTTGAAGTTATTGATGCTGAAAGTTTCAGTTTGGAGCAGAATCCTGATGAAGAGTCGAATCAGATCTCAGAATGGAAAATAAAAAATCACGATATTAAACTGCCCAAGCCTAATAACATGTAGGACATTTATAACATGAATCACATACAGAACATACTATATAACTGTAACATACATCACATATATTACATACATGTAGAACACATGTTTATGGTTTGGTAATAAAATCAGACTGAACAGAGAAATCTGTATCTGTAACATCTTTGATACTGAAGGAAGAAAAACTCCTCCGGTACGTTCAGGCTGCGTGTGTGTCTGTGTGTGTGTGTGTCTGTGTGTGTGTGTGTGTGTGTCTGTGTGTGTGTGTGTGTGTGTGTGTCTGTGTGTGTGTCTCTGTGTGTGTGTGTGTGTGTCTGTGTGTGTGTGTGTGCTCCAGGTTTTAATTTGTCTGTGTCGATAGATGACTCCTACCTGCCTTTGATGCTGTGTGTGTGTGTGTGTTTGTTTGTGTCTGAAGGCATGTTGAGTGAGCTCCTGTGTGTGTGTGTGTGTGTGTGTGTGTGTGTAATCTTGGTTTCCTCTCCGGCTTTGAAGTGTTTTCTGCAGGAAGCTTCACACTGTTTACTCTGCTGACACATTCCTTCCTGTTACCCCCCTTCTCTCACACACACACACACACACACACACACAGTCTCTCCCTCTCTCTCTCTCTCACACACACACACACACACACACACACACACACACACACACCACCTCCCCCACTCTCTCCCTCTCTTTTCAGAAACACACACACATCAAAGGCAGAGGCTGTGGTGTGAAGTCCTGCTGCTCTACAGGTGTGAGGCTGTTAGAGCACAGCTGTGTGTGTGTGTGTGTGAGAGAGAGAGAGAGAGAGAGAGAGAGTGTGTGAGAGAGAGAGAGCGCGTGTGTGTGTGTGTGTGAGTGTGTGTTCAGGTAGAAGTCTGCTTCTGCTCTCTCTCATCTTTCTCTTCAGTATTCCCTATTGCAGCTCCCATTGGGCCAGGCTGCCGACCTGTGTGTGTGTGTGTGTGTGTGTGTGTGTGTGTGTGTGTGTGTGTGTGTGTGTGTAAACCTGTTTTTCTCATCCCCCTCTCTTCCTGTCTTCCCATGATCCTCTGCTCCTCCTGCTGCAGGTCTCTGCTCAGACTTCTGTTCTTTTATCAAACTCAGAATCCTTCAAATCAAATCGAAGCTGGGTCATGGCTTTAATTCAACCAATCAGCAGCAGTGGTGGGAGGAGCTTAACCCCCTGCAGTCAGTCACACACACACACACACACACACACACACACACACACACACACACAGGCAAGCTTTGACTTGACTGCTCATGTAGGACGGCCATTCACAACCTCTCTCTCTTTCTCTCAATTCAATTCAATTCTTTCTCTCTCTTTCTCTGTCTCTCTCTCTCTCTCTTTTTTTCTCTCCCTCGATTCAAATCAATTCTTTCTCTCTCTCTTTCTCTCTCTGTCTCTCCCTCTCTCTCTTTCTCTGTCTCTTTTTTCTTTCTCTTTCTCTCAATTCAATTCAATTCTTTCTCTGTCTCTCTGTCTCTCTCTCTCTCTCTCTCTCTCTCTCTCGCTCTCTGGGTGTTGTTTTTGAATTTTGAGCAACATATTAACAAGCTTATCAATCCTGTTTTTTCCAATTAAGGAATATCGCAAAAATTAGATCAATACTACCTGCTGCTAGGAGAACGTCTAATTCGTATTTTCATGTATTTTCATGTTCTCAGCCTATAGATGATGGAAAGCTCTGTTCTCCTGCCTTTTAGATCCTTTTAGTCCCGTACGAGGTCCGCTAGTCGTCCCTGGGGCCAGCTGCATAAAGATAGACCTGGTCTTAGACTTAAATGTGACCTTAAGTCAAACTTGCTATAGACATTTATATTTACCTGTTCCTACTACTTGTTGACTGTTGTAGATCTCTAATGTGTTGTTTCTGTCTCGTTCTCTTCTTCAGACTCTTTCCAAAAAACAGAGATTTGCCGTCTTTTATGAAACAGCTTCAGTATTTAAACTTCCCGCTCTGAAAAGTTAGGCCGACTCGTTGCCATAACAACAAAGTTCTTAACTCAAGATTAGCCGGGGGGAAGGTGGCTAACTGTCCCA
>NW_027283533.1:0-16188 GCF_046629955.1 Centroberyx affinis | reverse complement strand
CCGACTATTTGAATGCATTATAATAATCCAAGCATTTCACTATTCCGAGCAACCTGCATGCCGCCTGCAGGCTTCAGATTAGCGAGGTGCTACTATATTTTTAATGGTATGAAAACTCTAAATTGCACAGTTTGGATTACAGCCCAGATTCGGAATGCATAATTATGGTAAGCATTTAAAGGAGGGATGTATGGTGGGGGTTTTTGTGGGGGTGGGGTATTGGAGCTCACGTCTATAATTAAAATAAAATGAACAAAAAACAAAACAACAATATCAATAAGAATAAGAATAATGGATATAATACAGTATTCTTAATATATATCTTTATTGCTCTTTACTTGACTTTATGTATGACTTTTATTTGATATGACATTGGTCATTTTAACTTTCACACACTAGACCAGTGGTTCTCAACGTGGGGTCCGGGGACCACCAGGGGTCCTTGAGGGGGTCCCCAGCAAATTTTTAAACATCACCATTATTTAAATTACAATAAGTTAACACAATTAGAGAATAGAGATCATAGTTTCACTGTTATCTCTCTACCTACAATACAGATAGTCATGGAATTCTGCACAAAATCATATCTAACAATAAAAATATTCTCAGATTTGGGTCCGAGAGACAAAAAATCTCATCAAATGGGGGTCAGTGGCCCTAAAGCGTACTAAATTAGGGGTCCTTAATATGAAAAAAATTGAGAATCACTGCACTAGACCTTTCAGAAGCCCACTTTCCATCCCCTAGACACTTACAGCATAGCAACGGCACAGTATAAACCCACACGTGTGTATTTCTCCTTCACATAGAGTTTGCTCAAGCATATACAAACAGACTGAGGGGTGTATCAAAGATGCAGAGAAAGGTGCAACTGCACATAAAGCATGCAGGAGAAAAAAACAACAGGCTTTAATCAGATGAAAGAGCAAATAGTATATTGTTCTCCTTCAATGTTATCTGCTGCAGGGCCTGGGACACAAATGACCTTTTCCTGTTTTGAGGGAGGGGGGGGGGGGGGGGGGTTGCCAGCGTGTCCTCCTTCTTAGCGTGCAATAATAAGCAGAGGGTCCCAAATCAAAGTTCACTGTCGACTTAAAGGCAGGCAAGTTTCCCGGGGGGGCCCGGTTCCAAGCATGTTAGGAATCCCGGGCATTTAAAGGGTAAAAAAAAATTTGGTGTCAGGATTCCTTTCCTCTGTGCGTGGAATGATAGGCCGGAGGCAAAGTTCACCAAGAAAATCCATCACGTTCCGTCTGGGAGCCGAGTTTCACCTCCTCGCGTCCTCCAGGCGGCGGCGGGCCCATCCGGCCGAGAAGTTCGAAAAAACGGCAAAGCGTGTGCCGAAGGAATGTTATGTCCTGTGTTTTTTTTTTTTTTTTTATCTGGACCCTGAGTCTGAAATAAAGTTTGAATGACTGAATGAATGTATCCCAATCATCTCTCTCGGAATGGGTCAAGGATTCTCTTTCTATCTCTCTCTCTCTCTCTCTCTCTATCTTCTTTTCTTTGCTGGTTCAACGGTTAATGCTGCAAGGTTACATAACGGCTCGAAGGAAGGGAAGAACGCAACCCAACTTTTTTTTCTCCCCTGTTGTCCCACGTTGCTCGGTATTCGTTTTTATCCAGGAAGTTATTAGTATCTTTGTCCGGCACACAAAGAAAGATTATATTCCCTGGACTGAAAGCAGAATCTCTGAAAGATCTCACAGCATGCCCGCCATTTACGGGTCAAGGGGACTAATTTGCCTCTCGGGGGGGAAAGCGATGATGAAATTCTACAGTAGTTACTGTCTAATGATCTTCTAGATAATCCCCCCTAGCTACATGCAAGTGCAACCGCAATCAGCTGCTTCCCACTCGGAGAAAGATGTCAATCTTCAAGCTGAGTTTTTCTTTTTTTTCTTTTTTTTTTCCTCTAAGCTCTGCACAGCTGTATTCTCTGATGGTGGGCTTCTCGCAGAGGAGATGCGCGTATCGATCGACACTTTAGAGACACCTCGATTCCTAAAACCGTACACCATGAATCCGTGATGGAGTAACCTTGAAAAAAAAACAAAAAAGAAAGAGAGAAAATGCCTCCTGTGGCTACAACTCCGGAGCATTAAAGAGAGAAGACACAGTGTCGGCTGCTATAGGACTGAGTTCATTCTGGATGGGCCAAAAGGAATTTTTTAGTAGCTCGGCCCGGCCTCATTAACTGCATTTGAAAGTCTCCTCAGCCTCGGCAAGACCTATGAAGAGCTTATTTCGAATATCAGACATAGTCTATCTCAGATGAGAAGTGAGATATAGTCTCATTTACATTGTATATGTGAGGAAGGGACCACCTGTGCTTTTTAATCCTGAACTCGAAGTCGCATTTTCCTTTCCATTACAGTCACATATGGAACGAATGAAGATGTTCTATTAGCTTCCTGGGTTCATGTGGGTTGAACAGTGATGTGATCAGCGACAAACTAATACCTCATATGTGATGTTTGTTAAAACTACATAGGGAAATAAAAAAAAAACATCATAATACACATTTGCTCCGAGGCCAGCCTTGTTTTTGCCCTAGTTTTGATTGACCAAGCTGGAAATAAATCCAGTTTAATAGATTAAGCCCTTTTCAAAAACACTCAGGCGATGTATAAAGCTAAGCTGCTTACTGGACAAAAAAAAAAAAAAAAAAAAAATCATCTCAGATAAAGATCGAAATCCAGATGATTTAAACAGCACCGGCGAAATGCCACCGATGCAAAATGAAGGTTATAGATTTATAGCTGGCCATCTTGGCATAACGGCCTCGGCCCTCTGTCCAATACACGAAGAAGACGAGCAACACAAAGCAGCTGTGTCCTAGTCGCTCAGGTCTCTCTCAGTCACACACACACACACACACACACACTTCAATAAAAAGGTGGCGCTTCTCCTGGCTTTAACGGAGCGCTATTGATGAGACCCATGTGGTAAAAAACAGAAAGAAGCTAGAATAGGATATGGTCCGCGGCACCTCACAACCATCGACAGCCAGAGGCTCCCTACGGGCACCAGCCTTTGACCTCGCAGCCCCGTGTGAAGGATGCAAGTCAAAAGGCTTGTAACAAATCAAAGTTGCTGGCGGGGAAATAAGTTCAGGAGACGGGTGGGTGGTAAGTTATGAGATATCAAGAATAATCATAGAGGAGCTAGACGGGCTGCATTGGCAGAATTATCTACAGAGAAGAGACACTTAGACCGATTTAGAGTTACAGCTCTGCATTATGGATGGTCCCCCCGTCCAAATGGGTACATTGTTACAGTAAATGTTTATGTGGGTCTTAAAGCGTTCTGTTAAAACCACTCACGATCAATAAAATCCATATGGGATGCCTTGTAAAAGGCGAACGCTGGCACCTAATGGCTTGGCAAAACCCGCCGGAGTTGATACGCATCGACGACCCGTTGCTGGAAGCGGTGGTAAAAAAGTGTCGGATGCGGAGAAAGGGAAGCAACCTTTCAAGCTATAACGAGAACACCTTTTAGCCGGGCATCCAAATTGTTCGGCCCGAAAAACACATCGTGAAAGACCTACGGAGTTTCTAATTCTTCACAGAAGTGTCCTTTTAGTCGATCATTGTCCGGGTTCCGACCTTTTAAGCGCTATTTCCAGAGGGGACACTGAATGTTTGGAGCCGGCGCCGTATTTCAACAACCAAGTGGAATTATATATATATAAACACGTCGATTTACAGCCTGTAAAATGTCTCTACCTAATAGATTTTATTTTGCTGTAACGTTTGGCAGCTTCATGCTCTTCCGTTTGCCCTAAAGACAGAGATCACACTGTTCCAGGCCACACTCTCTGCTTGAAAGTGGAGCTGGATATTTTTCAGCCCTGTTGAAGGCTAAAATGCGATTGAAGCCCTGAGGGTGTTGCATCAAAGGAACTGTAATATCAAAGCAATATATGTGAACAGCTGCAGTGATTTTGCAGGAATCCTCAGCGCCCGTGATTTGCGGCTTCATCAGCCAGGCATATCCTCAAGGCAAGGCCGAGAAAGCTGTCACCTTGGACTAATCGCCCCGAGGGCAGTGCGTACGTGTATGTGTGTGTGTGTGTGGTAGGGCGGCATTCAGTGTGGCCTTGAAGGTCAAAGTTTGCCTCCCATGCTTGTAGACCATCCCTTACAGAAAAAAAAACAGGAATTCCATCCACATGACATTATGAGAAATTCATGCTATCAAATGTGAGGATATTATGTTCACATGTGAAGGTATTATGTTCACATGTAAGGTATTATGTTCAAATGTGAAGGTATTAGGTTCACATGTAAGGTATTATGTCCAAATGTGAAGGTACTACGTGCACATGTGAAGGTATTGTGAGCACATGTGAAGGTGTTATGTTCACATGTAAAGGTATTCTGTTCACATGTAAGGTATTATGTTCACATGTAAGGTATTATGTTCAAATGTGAAGGTATTATGTTCACATGTGAAGGTACTATGTGCACATGTGAAGGTATTGTGAGCACATGTGAAGGTATTATGTTCACATGTGAAGGTATTACGTTCACATGTAAGGTATTATGTTCACATGTGAAGGTATTACGTTCACATGTAAGGTATTATGTTCAAATGTGAAGGTATTACGTTCACATGTAAGGTATTATGTTCAAATGTGAAGGTATTATGTTCACATGTGAAGGTATTGTGAGCACATGTGAAGGTATTATGTTCACATGTGAAGGTACTAAGTGCACATGTGAAGGTACTAAGTGCACATGTGAAGGTATTGTGAGCACATGTGAAGGTATTATGTTCACATGTTAAGGTATTGTGAGCACATGTGAAGGTATTGTGAGCACATGTGAAGGTATTATGTTCACATGTGAAGACACTATGTGCACATGTGAAGGTATTGTGAGCACATGTGAATGTATTATGTTCACATGTAAGGTATTATGTTCAAATGTGAAGGTATTGTGAGCACATGTGAAGGTATTATGTTCACATGTGAAGGTATTATGTTCACATGTGAAGGCAGTATTTCACATGTGAAGGTATTATGTTCACATGTGAAGGTAGTATTTCACATGTGAAGGTATTATGTTCACATAGTAGAGTATTATGTTCACATGTGAAGGTATTGTGATCATATGTGAGGGTATTACGATCACATGTGAGGGTATTAGAGAGACGCTTCTCTATGGCAAGCTGGTTTAAGAGCCTGACAGCAGCAGAGAAGATCCAAGGAGGAACTCGGATGTCACCTCCCCTCTGTCGTATGTAGGTGGAATAAACCCAGTAGTGTAACTTAGCCACAGGAGGGGAAGCTATGGGGGTTTAAGCCATGGCAGAGGGAGGCATGTCTCCCCCTCCACCCTGTTGTTCCTCAGAACATTCACCTAAGTCCACCTCCCACTTCTCAGCTTTCACCACTTACCACTTTCCTCAGCCGCCATAGGCTCTGGATACAACTGACTATTCGCGGTGGCCAATCAGGGGAGAGAGACAGCGAGACAGAGAGAGAGAGAGACTGTCATAACGCCACGATGTCAGATCCAAGCCTGATCTGATCAAATTTTAATTGTCTGATCACACAAGCCGCTGTTCTTGACAATGACAACTTCCTAAAACAGGCACAGAGGAGCGGAAAGTGTGAAACCCAACTGTCTGCAGTGTGTGAAAGAGAGCTAATATCAGCTGATTGCCTCCTCTTGCAGGGAACGGAGGAAAGGCAGCGACATGCCGGTAGCATTCAAAATGAACAAAGGGCCAAGGAGGAAAAAAGAAGGGGAGGCAAAAAAAAAAAGGAAACAGTGGACTTGTGAAATGGAAATCCAGTCAAGCCTGACTCCCCCTTGGTCTCCGGTTACTATTTACAGCGATAGCTTTCCTTTTACACTCCACACTCCAGCCCATGAATATTGCAACAGCCAGCAGTTTACTGTAATGCCGAAGACATCTCTTTCCGCCCGGTATCGACGGGGATCAGGATGATGCTTTAATGGGGCGAAAGCAAAAGGGTAGCAGTTTCCTTGACGACCCCCGCGGTGAGCGCCATGAGTAGTGCAAAAGGTAAAAAAAAATTCAAAAAAATAAGACACTGCCTGGCAATGAGAGGTGACATGAATCATGAATTGAGCCATCCACAACGCAGCAGTCGCCGCCTTGGGACATTTTCCAGCAAGTCCACAGCCACTGGGCTAACGTCTAAACCTTTCAGCATTGCAACAGTTCAGCAGAAACCACGAGCTGTCCACCCTCCACACACAGTTTACTAGGTCTTGTGACAGTTCGCGCAAAAGGTAGAAGGGGGGAAAGACAGCAGGATGGCCTCAACCAGCATTCATGCAGGCGCGAGCGTATAAGAAGATGGAAAAAGAAATGCACTGATACTATAAATATATTGATGGATACTTTCGGTTGAAGGTGGTGGCAGCAGGGAGGTTAAGGCTTGTAAACTGGAAGGTTGCCAGTTCAAATCCCCCGGCCAGCTGGGAACGTGTGAATGAGTACCATAAAGAAAGACGGACCGCTCTTTATGGAGCAGTTTCTTGGAGTGTGCAGTATTTTTTTCCCCTTTTCTATAGTCACTTTGCCACTGCCAGCACCTCACTGGGACACCGGCGTGCATTTATCTTTCTTTCAAAAGTGTGAGTGAGTAACGCTCTCCCCTCCCTCAACAACTACCATCAAGGTGCCACTGAGCGAAGCACTGACCCCCCCGCTCCCCAACTGCAGTGCAGCTGTTTAGTGGCCAACGGCAGAAGACTGTGGTTGCACTGGTCAGCACCCAGTGTGAATGTGTGTAACTGTGTGAATGTGAATGCATGATGCTCAGCTGACTTTCCCTGGGGAAATACAAGTTAAAAGGGGATATTGTATTGATGAAAATACACAACATGGGGAATTTTTGCCAATGTCCTGCTATTTATATGAGTGATTGTCACTGTAGAAACTAGGCGCTGGCTAAATGAGCTGGATTCACTGATTTCTTTTTTTTTTTTTTTTTTTTTTTTTATTTAGCTGGAAACTAAATTCAGTGATATCCCGGGGCTCAGGATATCACGGAATTTGAGTATTTGTGTATAATTTAAGGAGTGGAATGTAAAAATTTTACTTTAGTTTTATGTAGATATGGGCTTATGTGTTTGAAGGTGTTTAATGGTAAATATTTCAAGGTCAAATAAGATAATAATGACATTATTTAATAACAATAATATAATAATAAGACTAATATTTGCTACTCTAGATGGACAAATGTTGCAACTGAATGTATTTTCATGCACACAAATATCCAATGAATATTTAGGTTATTCAAGTATTCTGTTCTTGAGTTGATGCATGTAAACATTATGTCCCACTTATGACATCTCCGATAACCTCCCACCCTGTTTATAAGAAAGCCAAATATGATAAAGTGGTTGGGATCTGCTGATATTAATCGGACACTGAAGCATGTATACACCTCAGTGTGTTGGCTTGTTGTTTTTGTGGCCTGTTTCCATGGTAGTATTCTGATAATTCTACTTATTTAGGTGACCTTATTTAATAGGGATTTATTTATTTTTATTTTACCTTTATTTTACCAGGTAATTCTCATTGATATAAGGAATCTTTCCAAGAGAGACCTAGCGGCATCAAAAACATAAATAATCAGAAGTGAGTCCATCTCTATGCCCTTGATGAGCATTTTAAATTCTCCCATAGAGATCAGATTCGCTTTAGGTCATTCTATAATGAGTGAGTGGGTGCAGAATACATAACAGTATTTTTATCAAACTCAGTGTGGACATTCGGAACAGACATAATTAATAGAAATATAAGCCCATAGGTAAGAAGGACTGCCCATGATGGATATCCATGATAGGGATACAAACATGCATACATAAAACAGATTCCAGATAAGACCTTCACCTTAAAAATTTTAGCAAGTCGCTCATGTTTTTGTACTGAACTCTTGTCTAGCATACAGTGTGGGTGTAACAGCTACACTAATGTAATGCTTGAGGGCTTTTGGCTAAAATTAACATGGAGGATAGGTTAAAGTTTTTGGGCTGGCCTTTAAAGTGCCTAACATGGGATGTAAACACTTACTCATACATTTATTCATACAGGGCATGTGTAACACACAAGTAGCAACCTGCTAACAGAGTAATGTTAGTGCCTAGCATACAGAGAGAGGTTATCTATTAGTTACGTTAGCTAATGTAACTAATTAGCTACACATATTAATGCTTGAGTGGTTGGGCAAAAGTTAACATGGAACACTTATTGATACATCTATTCATACAGGGTATATGTAACGCACTGAATATAATAGTGTGGCAGCAAGTAGCTAATTTTGGGCCTAGACTTTACTGTCCAGCACACAGTGAGGGGGTTACATTATTAGCTAGGCTAATGTAACGCTGTAGCAGTTGGGCTAAAGTTAACATGGAGTGGCCAGGAGGGCTAATGGTTTTACACTGGCCCCCGACGTGCCTAACATAGGGTGACGCGGGTTCCTGGGTTGGGTCAGGGTAACTGGATGGTGACAAATAGCAGGCGGTGACATGGCTCTCGGCAGTGAGAGGGAAAAGGCCCAGACATGGTATGACATCCCAGCCATCCATCATGTGGTGGGACAGAGGGGAAACCCTAACTACCCATAAATCAACTTCCCGGAACACAGAGGGCCGCTTGTGACATAGGCCTAGCGCTTTTCACATTGCTTAAAGGGTAAGCCCGTTGTAAAAAAAACAAAACACACACACACAAAAAAAAACCCAAAGATTTTGCTAATGCTTTTATCCAGAGCTACTTACAACGAGTGCGACATTGTAATTCCTAGATCACCAAAAATTACATGCAGCCAATAATTAGAAGTACAAAAGGTCAGGGTCTTTGCGCCTTTTCCTGTGATAATTGAACAACCACGATAAGAGCAGAGAGAAAGAAGGGATTTTTTTTTTGTTTTTTTTGTTTTACTGTAAGAGAGCAAGTAGGGAGAGTAAAGAGGGCAAATCATTCACGAGGGAATCGGGCCTCGGGAGGTACGTCCTCAGTCTGCGAAGGAAGACGAGGAGTTCTGACTGGAGGGGGAAGGCCACTCCGCTGTTAGGGAGTGAGAAGGATGAAGCCACAGCTGGGTTCGCCTGCATCTGGTTCACCTTTACTGAATGTGTAACTAACCCCTTTAATGTAACTCATTTGGATGAGACACATATCGAACAATACACGCCGCATTGTGTTTGTTTATCCCAGAGAAGGGCTTTGCAAACACAATAAGCCAGGATAATTGCTGATATGTGAGATGCCCTAACAAAGGAACAACACTGTCATCCATGCGATTGAAACCAAAAATGCCTTCTGTCGGGGCGATCAGCCATACAGCCGTCCCAATTCCTTATACAAGCACTCTCACAATGGCAGTAATGTAGGTGGCAATGAGCACCCACATTAACAAATATGGGTCAGCGCTCCAATATTATGATTTATTTTGCTTTTGTGAGCCTGAGGTCCTAATTTATCTGCCGCTGGCAGTTCCAGAGGGAACGGTACGTTGGCTAACTCAAATCTCCCCCGACACAATGTGCCTTTGAATGTGCTCTTGCAAACACAGACATAACCGCATGCTGAGCCATAATTGGCCCGCGTCATTTGCATTTGAATGGAGGGAAGCCATGCATGGGAGGCCTCGGCGAGAGAAATATCTACACGTCTCACTCCGGCGAAGAGCGGGAGAGAGGAGAAAGAGGGACGGGGGGAAGAGCGGATGAAAAGGAAGAGGGGGCTGGGGAGAATACGGCGTTTAGGAAGAAGGAGCGGGAAAAAGAGGAGAAGGAAGCAAGAGGGAGTCCGGGGGTAGGTAGAGGGGGGAGTCAGCGTGGAGCGGCGGAAAAGTAGGGTGAGGGGAAAAGGGAGAGGAGTAAAAGAGAAACAAGTTCGGGGCGGTACACTGCAAAATATATTAAGGCAGTTCAACTTAAAAACATAAGTTTCCTTGCTGCCTTAAAATTGTGAGTAGTACTGAATAGTTAGGTCAAAAATCATTAGTTAGTTGTTCTAATGTAGAAAAGCTGAGTGAACTTAAGACAATAAGTTCAATCAACAAATGTCTAGTTAAACTGAATGCAACGCATACTGGGAAGTCTGCTAATCAGTGTTGAGTTTAGTGAATTCTTTATAAGGTGTTCTTTCAACTCATAATTTTAAGTCACAAGATGTGAACTCATGATTTTGAGTCATGAAGCTCATAACTAGCACTTTTAAGTTGAAATTGACAAACGCATCTATATACATTGTGTTAATGGATAAAGATGAGTTCATTTCACTAAATTGCACTGTGAGTTTTTACAGTGTAATGAGAGGTGGATCGGCACGGAGAAGGTGTCCTGATTAGAAATGAGAAATAGAGGTCTGAGAGAGGGGGAGAGAGAGAGAGAGAGAGAGAAATGGGCAGAGCTGTCTTATAGCTGGCTGACATCTACTCAGAACAAGCAGAATTTAGGTTGAAAATTTTGGCAGAATGCACTTTCAGAGGCTTTTCTACCCAGATGAGAGTACGATTTTTTGGGGGGGGAAATTTTGGCATGAAAACGACAGAATATCGACACAAAATAACGTCAGTTTCACTTACAAAATCTCGTTTTGGCCTTCAACCGCTATTGGTCGACCTCTAACCCTGAGACTTTAACAATTTAGGGATTGCATCACTGAGAGAAGCTGGGGAAAAAAGAGTGGAGGGTGTGACTGTGTGGCACTGGAAAGGAGGCCAGTGATGGCAAGAGAAAATAAATGTCACGAGACAGAGAAAAGAGATGGAAGCAGAGAGTCGAGCGCTCTATGCAACGCTGCAGAAGACACACACACACACACACACACACACACACACACGCACAGGTAACTCCCATGACGCCAGTGGCCAGCTGTTTAAAAGGTGTCCTCGGAGAGCGCGTCCTAACCCCCGCTACCCTACCCCACCCGCGTCACCTGGGCCTGTCGCAGCCAATCAGAATGGCCATTAATCACGCCTCACGCAAAAAAATGCTGTCGCCCCCCCCGCTACTACTCCAGCTCCTCCATCCCCCCTCAGCTCCATCCCTCTCTCTCTCTCCTCCTGCCTGGCTTTCTTTATCTCTCTCCCTTTGACTCGCTACCGGAGCGCTGGTATTTTTTTTGGATTGAAGCTGATATTTTGTGTGAATTTTCAATATCTGACCATTTTACGTATATGCCGCCCCCCGAGACTTTTATTCTTGTCTGGGTGGAAAAGCCTCGGAAACATTTAGACCATCATGGGACACTAGGCTAATGAAACTCTTAGGTGGGTCAGCCCGCTCCTTACGGCTGAGTGAGGCAGGTTTCACTGCGGGTTTCACCGAAGCTCTTTATTAAACTAGGGAGAAACCTCCATCATATCGGTGCCGGATGGTCTTTTTAATAAAAGCCTGATACATCAGCCTTACACTGCAAAAAAAATCACCATCTTAACAAGTCATTTAGTCTATTATTGAGTCCTAAAATTGTCATTTTCTTAAAATAAGTGAAAAAATCTGCCAGTGGGGTTGGATCATTACACTTGTTTCCAATGCAAAACAAGTTGTTTCAAGAATTTTGTAGAATTAAGTGTAATTTTCTTGATAGTGCAGTGATTTTGCCTTATTGTGACTTCTGAGTTATCTCACCTCATTGGAAAAATTTGTCACTTGGTTTAAGAAAAATAACATTTAAAAGCTGAATATGAGACTAAATGACTTATTAAGATGGACATTTTTTGCAGTGTACCTTAGATTCCACTATGGCTGACCAGAAGACTTCCTTGGTTTCCCATATGGGAGATCTTAGGCTGAAATACACACACACACAACGTACAGCATCTACGGACATTCCTCTACTTGCTGCCACTAATGGAATTCAACCAAGTCGAGTCAGACAAAAAAAAGCTGCAAGGAAAGTAGGGACATAAAATTGATGAGATGTGAAGCTGATGAGTGCCAGACTGCAAAAAATATTCACCTTAACAAGTCATTTAATCTAGCATTGGGTCTTAAAATATTATTTTCCTTAAAACAAGTGGAGTGGAAAAAAGATTTCTAGAGAGTGACAAGGAAATTCTAGAAACAGGTGAAAAATGAATTAAATGATCTCACAAGTGAAATGATCTCCACAAGATTTTAAGGCTCAATTCTAGACTACATGATTATTAAGATGGATATTTTTGGCAGTGCACGCACGCACACACACACACACACACAGATGCATGCACACAGAACACAGAAATAAGTTCCTTCGCAATTGCATCTACTCATGTTCCAAAAGGCAGAAGTACTCAGAAAGACAGTAGGTCATAAATAACAAGAAAGCCCTTACCTGTTGGTGTGAAGGCGTCCAGCAGTATCATGGTACATGGAAAGCAAAAGAAAAAAGAAAACAAAGAGATCATTAGATGGTAGCCTACAGAAGGGAAATAGTGAGTCAGAACATTTCTGTGGAAAGAGACAGAAATGCCAAAAACACAAACTGAACTGAGGAAAGAACAGGCAAAACCTTGCGATGGCAATGTTGCCGTTTTTAATGTTTTTTTTTAATGCTCTATATGAAAGCCTTTCTAAACCCCATTAGATAAACTTAGTTGTCAAGCAGAAAAACAAGGCTGTTTTTCTTAGTTTGTGAAAAGTTAACATTTAGGAGATCAAATGGTTTCACTCAACGGAAGCAATATGCACACTCATGCAAGAACACACACACACACACATAGAGAAAACCAGAGTGATAAGGGTAAGGTTGAATTCCCGCTATAGAAAAAGTGCTCATAGTTTGACAAAATGGGTCAGGTGACCTTAGGGACTAGCAGCCACTATCAGTACTGATGTCCAACTGTCAAACACTTAGCAGGAACTTCACAACCAATGTGATCCCAACTGACTCTTCAAGATCAGAGTAACAACTACTACGGACTTTTCTACTTTCTGCCAGGGCTGTAGTACTCGAGACCGGACTCGAGACCGAGACCGGGCTCGATTTTTGATGGTCTTGGTCTTTTGTCCTCAAACCATGCTAATTTTGTTGAAACGTCTTTAGAAACCTCCCTTCTATTTTAGGCAATAAACAAAGATATGCTATTTTAGTCAATAAATACAATGGTAGCCTTGGATAACACATTGCTATGGTATTGGTCTCGAATTGGACTCGTAATTTTGCGGTCTTGGTCTCGACTCGGTCTCGACCCCCCTCGGTCTTGGTCTCGACTCTGTTTCGACCCCCCTCGGTCTTGGTCTCGACTCTGTCTCGACCCCCTCAACTCCCCCTGGTCTTGGTCTCGACTCGGTCTCGACCCTCTCAACTCCCCCTGGTCTTGGTCTCGACCCCCCTCGGTCTTGGTCTTGACTCTGTCTCGACCCCCTCAACTCCCCCTGGTCTTGGTCTCGACTCGGTCTCAACCCTCTCAACTCCCCCTGGTCTTGGTCTCGACTCGGTCTCGACCCCCCCTCGGTCTTGGTTTTGAATGGGACTCAATTCACCAGTGACACCATCTGGACTTGGACTCGACCAAGGCGGTCTCGACTACAGCCCTACTTTCTGCTACTTTCTCCATTTTCATTTCATTTCATTGGTTCTTGGTGTCATAAAACAAAGTGTCATGCGAACATGCCATGTCAAAAAAAGAGAGACGGGTCAACATGCTGTGGCAACCCCTCAGCTGGCATCTATCTCCCCGTCCCGGGTCGCTGGGGCTGTCAACCCCTGCTGCTTTGGGACACTCTGACACCAGAACCATCATTAAGACCAAATAACTTTAGACACCTTGACACTTGGCTTCAGAGAGAAAGCACAGTGGCTCGCTTCAGTGACTACAGTCTTTCTGCTTGCTGAGCCCGACTTGACCGCAAGGAAATAGTTGGAATCCAAATCAGCACAGATACACATGGAGAGACAGGGACAAGCAGAAAAACGCACTAGCAGGGTAGAGTCTTGAAAGACCCATACAATTCACAAGTTATCAGATCATAAACAAATTGCATCTGTGTTTTCCATATCTGACTATAGTTTTTACTGTCGTCACTGTGAGAACCCTGATCACTTACAAAAAAGAACTCACATGTGAAAACCCACGTGAATTCGAAACACATGTGCTTTTGGAACACATTGGTTTTCATATGTGAACATAGGGCTGGGCAATATGGTTGAAATCAATATCCTGATAATCATAAGGATTTTTCTCGATATCAATATATATCACGATATAGTTCATGTATGCAAAATCACGTTAAATAATCAAATGAATGTTCATCTCATTGAACCGAATGGTGATGTTAGGTGTGATGTCAAACAAAACTGAAATTTTCAAATAATATTCCAACCATACTTCATTTTATCAGAGTTTTTAAGTAAAATTTGCTTGTCATCATCAATTTAGACAGCAGAAATGTGTGTCACAATATCAAAATATCTTCATATCGTCACAATATGATTCCACTGAAAGACGATAATATTGAATTATCGCCCAGCCCTATGTGAACATGTGAAAATTTGAGTTTCCCATGTGAAAATTCTACTTTCACCTGTGAATTTTCTCTTGACATGTGAAATTAAGTTTTCACATGGTGAGACAAAAATTGTTCACATGTAGAAAATCATTTTGCACCTATGAATTGAAATTCTGCTAATAGCCACATCATCTTCTTGCAAATATTCAATGTATTTCTTCCAAGATAGACCCCATGCCGCCGCCAACAAGTGCTTAAATCCACCCTGAACACTTTAATACTGTTAAAAAACAGCTACTGGCCATGGACCTTGCATTTCCGGGCATTTCCGTTTTGGATATTTGGTGTATTTTGGTAGCAGAAAAATTTTCAGCTGTCTAAAACATCAAAAGTAAACACCAGGTTTTGGTGTCTGTCCCCCAGAATCAAAGCCACTGTCAAGCCACTGGCAGAAGTGTCAATAGACCAGAATGCAATGCAGCCACATGACATGTTGCTTTTTGAGTACGGGGCTCTTTTCACTTGGCTGGAAAAACTCACGATCTCTTGCTCTTACCATCACTATCATGATCGCTCTACACAACTACACCTAAAAACCACAGCTGAATGCGACAAGTTCACGCCCCTTCTCTGGGGGTTGCTGAAAAGCATTCTGGGAAATGTAGGAAATCAGGCAGGTTGAGGAAAAGTGGGTACAAATTACAACAACTCATCTCAAAATAACTCCCGGAATGCACTGAACATCACAGATTGATGATATATAGCAGAGGGTGGACTTTTCCTTTAACTGCAGATTTGCCTTGAAGCTGAGGAGGGCCAACTGACAGCTGGAAGTCGGCGGTTTAATCGCCAATAAATGGAGGAGAGCTGGAAGTGAGCTGGTGACTGGAGGCTTAGGCTGGGGGCCATCGGAACATTCAGGGCAATTACTGCAGAAGTGCCCTTGACCTAGGCACTGTCCCAGAAGGATTCGTTTCTAAGAGACGGGCTTCAGGTGGTACACTGTTGCCTGTAGGAGACTGTGCTTCAAGGCCCTCATTTATCAACATTCTAAAATCTCACAAGGTTCTAAATTCTCTCATACGAATAAAATTTTGAATGTGCTTAAGTACAAAAAAATCGGTATTCATCAAACGTGCGTGCGCACACCTGTAAGTAACCTGCCTTGATAAATACCACACGTTCTAAACCGCCATCATGCTCGTGCACAGCCGCTCATTAACATAAATCTACGCCCCCAATTGACCATATACGGTGACAACCTTCCCTTTAAATGCAGCAGGAAATGTCATTGAGATCTCTTCTGTGCTGAACACGGCTCAGACAAAGAACGCAGGAGGACGAATTTACAGATGCAGACATTGAATTATTAAAATGATTAAAAATTGGTAAGTGAGGTTGTGGCACCACAAAGTACTTTCTGGAACACTCAATGGTAGTGGTGACCTTGAACCTATCAAAACACCTTTATGGTAAATTATTAAAGGAATAGTTCACCCAAAACTGAAAATTCTGTCATCAAACATGAAACACAGGTGAAATGTGTTAGTCCATATAACACACAGGGAGGTTGCCAGCACAACTTGGTAGCAGCCTTCTCCAAAACAACTGAAGTCAATGGGGACCTGTTCTTTAGAGCTCCAAAACAAAAACAGCCAAACAATCACACTGTGAATAGAAAGACCTATACACCATTATTTGTTGCAAATCAATCAGCTGTAGTTAAGATTTGCACTAAATGATGGTGTAA
>NW_027283532.1:0-39367 GCF_046629955.1 Centroberyx affinis | reverse complement strand
CTTAGTTTTTATCGCCTTGAGGCCTGGAGTGAAAGCCTTATGGGTTTACCTTGATCTTGCTGGTAACTGTATCCAGATTAAAAGCAAAAAAAAAAAAAGTCTTGATTTATTGGGTGTTCATTTTGGGCTTCGAGGCACTAAAAACGAAAACATTTTAGATACCAACTATGTTTTCAATGTGTTTTGGTGAATCAGTCTGGGAGTGTGATGGGCAGCAGTGTGTGTGTGTGTGTGTGTGTGTGAGTGTGTGTGAGTGTGTGTGAGTGTGTGTGGGGTGGGTGGGAGGGGCAGCGTGAAAGCGGGTTGTCCAATCACCATCAAATTGTTCTCCTTTTTGTTCTCTCCCTTTTCTTGATTTTTCCTCTTTCTTACTTATTTGTATATTTATGTATTCCTATATACATACATTTGTCTAAAATTTATTTACAATGCATTTACTTATATGTTTGTTTGTTACAAAAGAGCGTTATATCATTGTCTATAATGGATATCTGTTGACGTGCTCAAAGATAATTGAAAGAAAAATCAATGAGTGAGTAAAAATGAGTTGGGGCGGCTTTACCCTTCCTTTCTTGGGGATCAATATTCTAAAAAAGAAGTCAAGACTGTGCCCTTTGACTACAATTCCCATAATACACCGCTTACCTACTTAAACGGTGGCCCCTCCTTTTATAAGACGATAAGGAGCGATCTGCACCAGTTTTTTTTTTTTTTTTTTTTTTTTTATCCTCACAAGGCCTTACTGCTTCCTCTCTCCCTCCAGCGGTGTATCACATTACTAATCAGATTATCTTCACTCTTCAAGAACCTCCGTTTCCCTCCCCCACCCCCCCCACCCCCCCTCCGCCACTCCTCATTCAGCCAGCTGGATAACATGGGTTGGCGTTCGGCTCTTTTGTCCCGACGACAAGTGACTTTGCATGAAATCAAGCTGTTGACGGACAATGAATTGAGAACAGCCGCCGGGGCAGCACAACCTCATCCTCTTTATCCCAGTTATCCAACTTAATATCCCATCCTTTATTTTCCCTCCAGCTGCTCATTATGACTCCCAGTTGTACTTACCCCCCCCAACCCTCCCCAACACACACACATACTGTATACCCCTGTACACCCACCTCTCCTCCTCACCCCACCTTTTTAAAACACCTTGTGATTTATAGATCTTGATTCAGACCCGGCAACAGTAACTTGTGATTCAGTAGCATTTCTAACTCCTGACTCACGAATGAGGAGTAACACGTTGAATAGTGGCCCGTGAAGGTCATATTGAAAGTGCAGCACTTTTAACTATTAGTAACGCATAGGGGAACATGTTAAAATGGCTTTCCATAGTGCCAATGTATCTAATTGTAAAAGTAACAGCCCCCCCCCCTCCTTCTTTGGTCCTCAGGGGGGAAATAAACCAAATATCTGGTAATTAACTAAGTGGCGGTGGCCACTGCCCATTGTTTTGCAGCTTGCCCATCTGTGACCATGCAAGCCATCCAATCTCCACGCTGTTGCTAATGGAAAAATATTGATCCTGGCTGCTCCATATTCAGTGAAAAAAAAAAAATACATGCGAGAGAGAGAGAGAGAGAGAGGTGGAGCAGTCAATGCTGTGCGCGTTTGCTGCACTGCTGTAGTTTGGTTTGACAGATGGTGGTATTGATGTGATGTACAGTACTATAGTCTAGAGGACAGGGAGTATGAGTTTGAGATTTGTAAGCCAACAGTACTAGGCAGCCCAAGTCAACATCATGTCAGGCATAATTCTCATGTAAGCCCGTTCTAAATCAGATATCTTGTTTTGAATCTGAGGGTGATTCTCTGAGATCGGTGCCTTTTGGGTCATACCATTTTTGAAAAAAAGAAAAAAAAATACCTCAAATAATTGTATTTCTGATCACTACATCAGATAGGGGACTAGTTAAACCTTTGGGCTTGAAATCCCAATCATATTTGTCGTCTACCCTTTGATTTTGATGTTTTTTTGCATTATAATGCAAAGAAAACTGGATTTATGAATTAATGGCATTTTTTGTGATTACCTTTAATTGAAAATCTTTGAAGTAAGTGTGGGGGAGTTAAATGGCACCTGTTTCAAAGAATGACCCCTGAGGCTATGTTCTCACCGCAGCTAACAGTGTCTCGATTCAGATTTTTTGCCCTCACATGTGACACAGCTCTCATGTTTTCTAATCAGTGTGAACAACAAAAAGCAAACAAAATCGCTACAAAATCGGGTCCCGAGGCATGCAACCTACGTGCATTTTGTATTTGAACATGTTCTTTCTACCAGACTACTGTTGAGGTAGCTGCCAAATTGGAATTAGTGAGCGTTGTCATGAAAATAAGTAAACCTTGCGTCATTCATCTGAGACAGAGGTGGCAGCAAGTATATCTATTGCCATTGCCATTTTCCTGTCCTTTCATGTCCAAGCCATGCACGAAAATTTTGCAGCATCCAAAGAGCAAAGGCCCATAATGGAGTCCTTTCTGGTTAAGATTGTTTGGCTTGTTTCATTTTCCGATATGTTTTTACTGTGCAGCAAGAAATCCCTGAGCTCTAATCATGATTGATGCTGGCTAGATGAGGTCTAAGGGTGGCGGATCACTATCTTACTACACCGGTTCTATGGCAACCGTCATGGATCACTATCTCGCTGTGCTGCAAAAACATCAATTATGCATGAAAGCCGCGCGCTACTGTTCAGATTTGCACTTGTTCTTTTAACCTGATGAAGTGCTTTGGAACAAAGTGTTTTGTGTTTAAAGTGCCATAGAAGTAAAGTTGATTTGACTTGATAATGTCTCCCCACTACTAGCTTTGTTTACATAGGGATTTATTCGATTAAAGATAGCCTTTTCACTCTGAAATGTACTAAACATGAGGTTTACGTGTCTTTTTAAGGCTTTCTACGTTTTGTTTACATTATGCACATGGCCGTGAGTGTTGACGTAAGACAGAATTTAACTTGTATTATTAACGTTTCAAAGAGCTTATTTTCTTTCTACAAGCCAAACTCTTGAAGGACAAATGTGCATATACCAAATAAATTGCAAATTGTACTTTTAAATAAGAGAAAAGAGCTTCCTTCACATCATTCCATTATTTGGAACATATTTTGACCTTTACAGCAGACTAAAAGGCCTCAGACTAGGCTTCAGGTTCAAAAACACCTACGTGCTTTACACAGGAGACAACACTGAAAAGCAGGTGTTTTCATTATTGAGTGAGAATCTTTTTAACCTTGAATGTTCTTATCAGCCTACTGTTAAATTGTCCCCAACAGACCTCGGCACTAGTTGAGCTGCTAAACATTTTCTGCATGACTGGGCATTCCTGTTTTTCAGGGGCAGTTTGTCATAGAAGAGTAACCTTTTCAAAGAGCTGTAAAAGCACACAGAGGAGTGGGAGGGCAGATCGATGCTGCGGTCGAGACTTCAGAGAAGGCATTATTTGCTTGCCATATGTGTGAAGTGAGCTGTCTGGAAAAAAAAAGCGATATAAACAGATTAACATCACAGTTTAGGTTTTTTTTTTTATGTCATCTGTTCAAAGCTGTTCTAAAGTGTGAGCGGTAAGGCTCAAGCTCAAGTCTTCAATACATGACAAATACTACTAATCATGGGCTTAAAGGAATACACAGAGTTTTTGGTAGTTTGTCCCATTGCTCAACTTTCCTATTAAGTGATGAAAATACAGACACCAAAACCATCTATGTGCGTATGTGCTCATACTAACACTTTAGCATACACTATGAGTGATAGTAGGATCCATACTAACACTTTAGCATACACTATGTTGAGTGATAGAAGGTTCCATGCTAACACTTTAGCATACACTATGTTGAGTGATAGAAGGTTCCATACTAACACTTCAGCATACACTATGTTGAGTGATAGAAGGTTCCATACTAACACTTTAGCATACACTATGTTGAGTGATAGAAGGTTCCATACTAACACTTTAGCATACACTATGTTGAGTGATAGAAGGTTCCATACTAACACTTTAGCATACACTATGTTGAGTGATAGAAGGTTCCATACTAACACTTTAGCATACACTATGTTGAGTGATAGAAGGTTCCATACTAACACTTTAGCATACACTATGTTGAGTGATAGAAGGTTCCATGCTAACACATTAGTATACACTATGTTAAGTGATAGGCTCTACGCTAACAAGCATATTATGTTGAGTGATAGGCTAGCATTATTCAATGTAAGAAGACTGACCTTTTACTGATAGAAAGTTGTTAGTGGTTTCTCATAAATTAAAAAAAAAATAAACACAGCTGATGTAGCCAGGTTTATTTTTGCAGCTATTTTTGGTGAGAACAACCACATATCCATCTGCTGCAACTTGTATGAATGCGGGAGTATACAGAGATTGTATGAGCTCATCCCCATGCTTTGTACTGACTGGTCTATTGGTGGGTAAGTAAAGACACTAACAATGCACTTGGCCTATTTGGAGAAAAATTGGGATGCAAACAGACCCAGTCATTCTTCAGGAACACAGTTGTATAGGTAGATCCTGTGCTCACTATTGTTCATACTTGTATCAAACTTCTAGATGATTCAGGGGTTCCTGCATTGCTTTCCAGTTTATAGTCCAGGTTAGGCACACATACACAATGAGTAAAGCAGCACAAGTATTGTTAGGGACGATCCCAAATCGGAACATTTCAATTTAAACAACGTTGTTTGTTTAGGCATTGATGAAATCCCTCCAGTTCTAGATCGAATAATGAAGAAAAGCAAAATGCGTGGTACAGATATGTGTCATACAAATCAAACAACTAAACCACCTCCAATGTAAAATCAGCTGACAAGAAAAAACAGCAGTAGAGGCTCTATCCTTGACTCAGCAGCTCGCCGTGTATCAGACCAAAGGCCAACAGAGGGTCCTGGGAGTTACATCGCTACCGTGTCACCAGCATCTCAAATATGAAGAAAAACATGATCAGTATGGGGCACAGCACATCAGCCTTGGCCAGAGTGTTCTCATGGTGTGCTGTTGTAGGGAAATAATGTCTCTGTTTGCCACTGCCAATCTGAGCAGAGCCTGCCGCATAAAGTGGTATCCAAAGAGGGTTTGGTCCCAAGGCCCAGCTCTAATTTGGAACCAGCTTCAAATACCCAAAATGTCCCACACCAATAAGAAATAGAATTGTCAGCTCCTTGTATCAGTACTGGAGTGTGAGAAAGATACTCTAGTATCGATAAGAGGCATTCTGCCTCAAAATCAGTCCTTTTGTCTAGATAGGCTCAAGATCTCAAACCATAGGGGGATTTAAGATTTCATCACTCTGGGTTTATAGGAACCAGAAGTCATTTCAGCTTCATCCCAGAGGCAAAATATGCCAGTATTTTGGTTGCTGATATATTATTGTTGTTGGCAAGTCACTGGTACAAAAATACCTCGATCTGGACAAAAACCTTTCTGATTCTGGACATAGTTACCTAGAATGATTTCATTTCATTTTTCAAGGAATTGGAATTGAAGTCCTTCAACAACAACCACTGAGCTGCCCTTCAACAACCCAACCCCAAAGGTTTCGAAGCAGCTTGTAGTTATGGTGAACCAAACAAATAAAAACAGCTTGAAGACGAGGTAGGAGTTTAAAACAGTATCGATTAATTATGGAAAAAAATTGGCAGACATAGCGACATGATGACATGACTGCTACATGAATACCTAAAAAAAAAAAAAAATGACATGTTAAAGCGGCACTAGGCAACATCACACTTTGGTGACCCCAAGTGGCAGTGAGAGATAAGAGATTTTGGAAAGTTTGAAGGACTTCATTACCCAGAACTCATGTGCATGACATCAGAAGCCTCATTAATAGCCTTTCATTGTTTGCACATTATGATCTTACAGCTAGATCTATGGTCACTTAAGGGAATAAAACTTTGGCTCTTTGACAGTGAGATGTCAAACAGCCTACATGATCATTGCCTAACCCAATTTCTTTAGGCGCTGGAAATTTCTTTTAGGTGTTGCGCCTCCATGAGGTAGACAAGGCTCATTAGGGGTTGACATAGTTTGATGAATTAAACATTAATCTTAACCTTGTGAAACGTTTCTGTGTGGATAAAACTAGACAGCTGTCATCCGCGGAGGGGAAGGGAATCCTGTACTGAAGGAGCGTCAAAGGCACGCTTCAAACGTCCCGTCAATGCGGGGGCGCGTGCGAGAACTTTCCAACTGACAGGGCACGGTTCGCTCGCTTCCTCCCCCTCCTCGCGTCTTCTCCCCGTTTGTCCCGTGACCTTTCGCCACGGAGTCGAGGACGAGATGCGAGGCAAGGAGAAAATTGTACGTAACGAATGCACCCCCTGAATTTGGAGAATCTACAGTGGCTCAATTGGGGCCCCAGTGTGTGATCAAAAATCTCGCCTTGTGGAGCTAGAGATCGGCATGCATGAATGTGCCATATAGCTGTTATGAAACTCTTGGTCAGCTGTTATGAATACGATTACAAACTGGGGCTCCTGTAAAGTGTTTCCAAAAGACTAGCTGCATTAAATAATTAAATAATGCGGAGTAATATCATTTTTCAAGGCATAGCTTTACATTTTGTAATGAGTTTTCACCTTTTCATTCATTAAAGGGTATATGCCTGCATTTCTATTTTCCAATGGACAATGGGAGTAGTGGGAACCATCTTTTTGCTGGTTTTCCCCTCTGAAAGAGTTTAGGCTTCAGTTTAATTAGCATTACAAATCTTAGTATTACTTTAGAGAATCATCAGTGTACACTATATCCTATAGCTGTAGGGGCTGCATGCTAAGCAGCAGGTATTAGGCTTCTCTTTTAATACACTGAAGAGGGAGGAACAAGTGATACACAGCCATGCTGCAAATATAGACTGTGTCCATCTACCCCTCTCACAGACAGCAGAGGTTATGAAGGTTCACTCTTTTTACTGGGGGTGTAATGAAGTTCAGGCGTAATGAGCGAAAAAGCAGACGGCAATCAAGCTGAAGAGCCCTTAAAGAGGTACTTTGACATTTCGAATCGAAAGTTCATTTTTCTTTTCTTCATATTACGGGGAAAAGTTTCAACTCGTGTCCTTCTGTTTCCCTAAAATAGCTTTTTTTTACTTTGTTAGCATTCCTCATCCGAAAACCGAGGGGCACAACTAAGTGGTGAGGGGGGGCGGGGGGGGGGGAATAACCAACTCCAATTCAAAATGTCAAGGTATCCCTCCTTAAGCTCCGACTTGAGGTTCGGAAAAGACAAGGGCGCGTCGGAAATCCAGAACCGGTCACGATCCGCTGCTCTTTTGACCGGTTTTCAAATGCGTTTTTTTGGTAAATGAAAGGATGGGGGGGGGGGGGGTGTGTGTGTGTGTGTGTGTGTGGGCGTGTCTGAGTGTTTGTGCGGATGGATGATGATCAGCGCAGCTTTGCTATCGAATCAGTAGCTATTGATTCATCTGACAGAGCAGATAAATAAAGTAGGCGAGGAGAGACGTGCACGCGCATGTGTGTGTATGTTCGTGTGTGAGGGGTAGGAACACTTTCACGGTAGCTTGAAGCTGCAGTGATCCACTAATGGGCTTGCGCTGCCTTGTTCCTCATTGATCCAGGCATTGGAGGGCTTGCCGACGGCTTATGAGCCATATCCTGCAGCACAGACGCCGGCGTTTACGGTAGTCCATTAAACCGCCTAACACCTCCAAACAGCCCCATATGGGAACATCTCAATTATTAGATAATCAAGGTACCAGTTCAGCTTTTATGCTATTTGCTTTTTAATCACGCGACCACCTCTTCCAACGCTCCCCTCCCCCCCCCACACACAATTCCTCTCATGCAATTAGAAAGACAACATGTTGTTGGGTTCGCTCTCCTGGCATCATTAATAGGAATACAAAATCAAATCTGACCAGACCAGATGTCCCTCTGCGTAACAGAATATAAATGTGTTTTTGTCATTTTACATGGAGTTGTATGTCTGGAACAAAACAGTGAGCAAATTTCCAACTGGGGCAGAAAGCAAATTCCGTGACTGATAAAATACATACTGGTGGTCATGAGGGTAAACGTGACCGGAATGAATGAATGAAAAAGTAGAAAATGTGTAGACTGTATTTGTGTTTACAGTACAGAGACCTTGATTTACCGGCTAAACCATCTGTTTTTCATTATCTGGAGGATGCTGTCATCTTGCCAAGCTGGCTCCTCACAGTGAGAAGAAATCAATCTCTTCTTTTTTTTTCGCTTTAGGATATGCAAAAATCTCTGCATCCTCCGCCGCCGAAAAGGTTTTCTGTGCAGTGTGAAGTTCTGTGTACCTGTGTGCACTGTGGACCGGCAAGCACCGAGCTTCTTTTTTTTTTTTCCTATTTTCTGTGAACACAATCGCAAAGCTTCAAACCCACCAGCGCTGCCAGGAAAAAAAAACAAAAAAACATAATGCTAATCCCAGAGACAAGGAAACATGTGGCAATAACACGACATAAATGGAAAAAAATCCACCCCGAAACACCTCAACAATCTTAAAACCCATTGTAGAAGAGGCAGAGATACCAATGTCATCAGCAGACAGCAGCTTTAATAGACCAGAATTGCAGCTACAAGGCATGTTGAGTCTTTCTCGATATGCGTTATCCATAATATCTAATGACCATAAAGAAGAGGATGGATATAGATCCCGAAAGTTTAGTTATGTACAGTATATGCCTATATGTTGGGGATGGGACCATAGGCACCTGGTTATGTTTTAAAATGGGGGAGCAAACTTGGAAAGATGCATAACTGGCAGGGGGGTCTTTGGGTCCTCCCCCATAAAAAAAATTGTAATTTAAAACAAATTTCCTGCATTTCTACACCACCTAACCTCTTGGATTAAGTCAAGAAACAGCCACCTGTACCAAAACCAAGTATGCATCAAGAACAGTACAGTATATAATTGGGTGGATCAGGACAGGAAATGATTATTAGAAGAATGGCCATTTACTGCATACTGCCGTTAGAAACTGAGTACAATTAGCTGATAATTAGCCTGATCAGCCACCGTCAGTAATCAATACAAACACACATTATTAAACCATTAATCAAACCAATAACTAACAGCAGTCAACGTCAGACGACCTTATCATACTTTAGCAGTTACCTAGTGTTTCTGTAGCGGTGACAAAACAGTTTGAATTCAACTGAAGCTCCCTGCGCTCTCCGGGGAAAATATTACGCCAAACTCCCTTTAAGATATATGACAATATTAACAATTCCTTACGTGTCTGTAAAAACACATAACTCTAGAAACACAAGATAAACGGCGTCATATGTAGACAGTCTTCTTGTCAATTCGGCATCAATATAATCCATAAAAATAAACTGTATTTCCGTACAAACTTGGATTTTGTCGCCCCAACTAGTAGTATTTAAAAATAAAAGTAGATCCAGTCTCCCAAACAGGAACTCTCTCTCCTGAATGGTATCCCTCCGCTCTGTTCCCATCTATCAATAAAAATGCTATTTGGAGAAATTATGTTCTAAAACGTTGGACCCACAGTCAATTGAAAATCACAGCAGCATGGATCTGTTGTTGAATCTGTTCACCAACGTGTTAAATGTCAGTTTTCAGGCTATTTTCGTGGCCTCATTCAAATGAATGTGTACACATGTCCTATTAATGTGATGATGATTGGCGTTCTCCACACTGCAATTATGCTTACTTCGACTGTGAGCATAATCGCATTATCATAATCAGAATTGGGTGTTTACATGGGTTCTGCCTTACTCGCATTATTGCCTTAATTGCATTATAACCGCATTACTAGTGTGCATGTGAAGGTAGTCAGTGTAAGAGGATCCAAAGGTGGATTGTTCATTTGAAGAAGTGGAGAATAATTTTTGGTCAGATCAGATTAAATGACTATCTGGTGCAGATAGTGTGCTTTTTTTTTTTTTTTTTGCGATTGCCACCTGATCATTTTGAGTTGACATCCGTAAGCAGAAAATTCAAATCTATTTTCCCCATTTGGTTTTAGTGGGTATGTCCGCTGTGTGCCGGTGATAAACACAGTGTAAAGTGATCCTGCCAGAGTGATAGGACCTCCGCATGGCTCTTCCCCAAAGCTCAGAGCGAGTCTCATCACTGCCAAGAAGCTGGGATTACATTTAATCCATAATGCATTTATGTTGCTGCAAACTACAGTATGCGCAGAGTTCCCAGGGCTCAGACACATTGAAATAACACTTATTAAACTGTGGGAATCGATTGTAGTAAGGCGGCATAAGTTTTTGTTGCAAATTTGATTCCCCCGATGAAATGCTCATTCATGCATTTTCTCTACCCACTTCATCCTTTAAAAGACAATTCCAGCATGATTTGAGTTTTTGGTAACACTTTACAATAAGGGTCACTAAGTTAAGGGTTAGTTAATGCTTAATAAGGGTTAGTTAATGCTTAATAAGGGTTAATTAATGCTTAATAAGCATTAACTAACCCTTAATTAACAGTTAACTAATGTGTAATTTACTAATGGTGTTCATGTTAACTAAGGTATTAATTTATACATTATTTATTTAATAGTTTATAAAGATGACTATTAAATAATGTATAAATTAATACCTTAGTTAACATGAACACCATTAGTAAATGATTACCAGTCACATTAGTTAACTGTTAATTAAGCATTAACTAACCCTTAACTTAGTGACCCTTATTGTAAAGTGTTAAGTTTTTTGCTCATTTTTTACAATATAATTATAATGTTAATTCTGTTTTTTACATGAATGGGTTAAAGATATCCTAAAATCAGTTTTGCTATACCTCTTGGGCTCACTCACTCCCACACAGCATGGAAAACAGCTCCGGAGACTTAATTCAGTGGCTAAAGGTAATCCATCACTGGGAAAGAGAAGCCGCCAGTCGCGTTTTGCAAAGTAGCATCAAACTAAGGCTAAAAACTGTTACATTTCGAAAGAAGTTCCGGTGACTGTTTCATATTAATGTGCGCATTTGGGAACACAGTGAGAGCCCAGACGAGACGGGACGGGACGGGGCGTCTTACTTACTGATGCTTTCTGCTTGCAAACAAGAGGAGGCAAGATTCACTTCGATTCACTACATGTCCGATTTCCGCTTTTTCCTCTCCAAGATAAATCTTTCAATCAATAGCTGAAGTTATTCACTAGCCAGTCGAGCCAATAGACAAACCAAAGCAAGATGCTTCCACCAGCTATTGTCCATAAAATAAAACAAAAATTACAGCTACATTTTACACAATTACCGCTTAAAATTGCTGCCCTCTACTGGGAGTAACTTGGAAATCAATTGACAATCAATTACGAATTTAGACACGATCAAGTGCACCACACTGATGTTAGTCATTATCACAAAATCTGTTGATGTAGTTTACAATAAACACAGTGTAGCAATATGCAATTCAGTTATTTCTTCATGGAATATGGTGTTGTCCATAATTATTCTTCTAAAATATGCTTTCCCCTTGTTTTGAAATTGCATTACTAGACATAATGGAAAGTAACAAATGCCCTCTATTGAGCTCGGGCTTTTCACATATTCACTGCTGTGTCCTTGCCCCCCCACCCCTAAAAACACACACACACACACACACACACACACACACACACACACACACACACTCCTCAATCTTTCAAGGCTGGGGGAGCAGGGAATGCAAACGGCCCTTCCCTTTGCTATTGTAGCTTCAGCAAAACAATCTGGAAGAAGAGGGCTGTGTCACTCAGCCATCAGTCTCTTTCAAACTCCTGACGCTGTCATGAGGGAAGCCAGGTGAAGGATTGCACTCGGAGTGCATCAGAATTTCAAACCTGTTGTACACCCTGAGGAGGGCGGAAAAAGAAAAACGTAGGTGGTGTGTGTGTTTTTTTTTTCTATATTTATTTGCCCTCCACTCAAATCACAGTTGTGCCTGGCTCTGGATTTATATACCTTTTAACACTAGAAGTATGCTTTTTCACACTGTTTTGTTTTTCTATGAGGTTTTCAGCCAGGATACCTTCTGTGTTATCAGTATCTCCTGTATCACCTTATTACATCGGCCTAGTGTTGTTTTGTAGTCGATTTTCCCCTTAAATAGCACCCTCTCCATTAAATGTTGTTAAAGAGTTGCAGATGGCCTTAAGGCCTGATGTCTAGTTTGAATTCAGCTGGCTCAGTGTCAGTGCTTCATTTTTATTGTCCCCCTAATGGAATAACCAATCACGCCAAACTGGCCTTAAGAGCGTATTCCTGTTTGTAACTGCTAATTGGTTCAGACACAACAAATTAAAACTTCTACGAAAAGAGATCTGCTGGCAATGCTTTCCAGATAAGCGGCTCAGCCAGAGATTATGAAACAAGCACAAATAAGAATTTAGAATGCAAATCTATGCAAGACATCAAGCTCTTTCCTGATGTACTTTTTAGCGAGTCAGTTTTTAGATCAGAAACACATTTCTGCTGTGGGCTGGAAGACAACAGGCTTCTGTTCTGTCTCCCTTTTCAAGAATTAATGATCCCAATCTACTCGGTGTGTTTTTTTTTTATGCTATGGGAACCCCGACTAAAGGAAAAAAAAAAGATTACTGGAGACATCAGTGTTGTGATTCAGTGTGCGGTCGGCGGTTTGGATGCCAGCCCCCGGGGTCGGGTAGCTCCAACAATTAGAGATCGGCTTCACCTTGCACAGACACAGATTGGTCTTGATAAACGTCAGCAACAACAGGTCTGCCGGTTGCCATGACGACATCTTCAGCAGCTGAACACACTCTGTGAATAACAATATGGCTCGGTGCTGCCGCTGACTTCAGAGAATGGCCAAGGCCAGCCTTTTCCACAAGACTAATTATTTCAACTAATGACCGTGGGACTTTTACTCTCCCCTAAATGTATCCACTTTTGAGAAGGATGTTGCCAGTTCAAAGTTTACAGAGAACCATTTGTATATCTATATTAATGTATATTCATATTGTCTGAATTCTGTGCAAAAGTAGTAGCATAACCCAGTGATTCTCAACCTTTTTCATATCAAGGACCCCCTAATTTAGTCCACATTAGAGCCACAGACCCCCATTTGATGAGATTTTGTCTCTCGGACCCAAATCTGAGAATATTTTCATTGTTAGTTATGATTTTGTCCAGAATTCCATGACTACGTATCTGTATTGTAGGTAGAGAGACAACAGTGAAACTATGACCAAAACAGTCATTCTTCTACATTCTCTGTTAACTTCTTGTAAATGAAATAATGTTGAAGTTGAACAATTCATCAATTTGCTGCGGACCCCATGGATCCCCCTCAAGGACCCCTAGTGGTCCTCGGATCCCACGTTGAGAACCACTGACATAACCTCACCGCATCGCCTTACCTACAATCTGGGTGCAAAATGTTTCAATGGATCTATTTACCTATTCATGTCTTTGAGTGTGATTGCACATCCTCAATTATACACACTGAAGATAAACCAAGGCAATCTACCCTTTGTTCTTTTTATGCTAGCCAGAAGAGACTGTAGGATTTTCACTAGGTCCTTGTTGAACTGCCAGGTCTGAAATGCCTGTTGTAGGCCAGCTGGTGGTTTCTGTAGCTTTATTTCATTTTGTTTTTTTTCATTTCATATTCCTCTACAATTCAAATTGCCCGTGGAAGCTTTTGGCTAGCTAGAAGAACATTCATTTAAAGTTCCTTAGTTTCTTGATAAGGTAAGTTGTGTAATTTTACGACATTTGATTTAGGTTTTGCATATTGTTTGTTGGGCAGCTTCATTCTAAGTGGCTTAATCCTTTGTTGAGGATGTGATATTAGTGTAGTAGGCCTAAGCATGTGTTAGCTGTAACTTTAAATTTCAGTTGTGAGCTAGTAATTTTATTTTATTTTTCACTGTTCTCACATTTCAAAACTTGAAAATTCAGTGACTGTTGTTTTGTGTACTTTGGTTTTAAGTGTTCAGCTTGGTTAGCGTCAGCTGTAGCCGGTTGCCACAGTTTTTGTCTTGGTTTTGTAGTCGTTAGTCACAATGCTCACAGTTAGCAAGTCACAGTTAGCAAGCATGGCGCTATAGCACTAAGCTAGTTGTCACTTGTTTTCAGTAGGGCTGGACCCGAATTTTCGACTATTCGGATATTCGTTCGTTGGGAAGGTATTCGTTTTTCAATTTTGGGATTCGGATATTCGTTTTTTTAATGTAATTTTATATGTAATGATCACTGCTTGGGTGTCTATATAGTGACATCACACTTCCGTCCGCTCTTGCGGAGTCAGAGTTTACTTTTGTATGGGGAAGTCGCTTGTCTGAGCCATTGTCTCTAACTTTATGTTATAAGTTTATGTTATCTCTAAGTTTATCTATCTCTCTTATGTTATCTCCGTGCTATGACGGTGTCTCAGTGGACATAAACGGTGCTAAGCTACATTTTACTTGGCTGCTAACCGAAGGAGCTACAAGACCGCTAGCTGAGTTTCGCTGTTCGCTGTCTTCGAATATTCGCTGTTGATTACTACCGTAACTCCGGAGCCCAAAAAATGGTATTCGGGACAGCCCTAGTTTTCAGTTCACAAGCTCCTCTGTGACTTAAAAAATGGAAAGGAGCTTTTAGTAGCGAGCTGGGCCAGTGTGTCCAGTATGGTGAAACACTTTTAAAGAGCTGGAACTGCAGATTAGCCTAGCTATGGCAATGGCGGGGGGAAGATGTGAGGAATTGCATGGGCAGAGGAATGAGGGGTTCTTACCTCGCCGACACACCCCAACAGACTTGTGACGAGGACGGTGTCAGGTAGCACTTAGGTTAATAAGAATTCACTTATGATTGAAAGACTGACTCTTGGTTTAGCAGACTGATGAATTACCGCTACATGTTCTAACATTGGTTTGAACAAACTGGATAATAGCTGCAATTTTGCAGGTAGCTGCCTTTCCTCTCAAAATGAGGGCTGTTAAAGGCCAATCTTGTGAATTTGTCTACCTCTGTTTCCAATTTCCACTTTACCTTGCTTCCATTATCGTCATGTTACTACTGGAAAGGTTATTTTCAAGTTCACAAATAACTCCAGAGCACCTAAAATAGCATTGGTGCCTTTGATGATGATGGAGCAGTGCTGTTAACAATGTGGACTCTTTTTTTTTTTAAACACAACAAAATAAGGTACGGCAAGCTCGCCGGACAAATTTCTTCCCCCCCCCCCTCTGTGCTTCCAACCGTCCTTTTTATTAACGTGACGTATTGTCGCAGCCTGGTACCAAAATGCCTCTGTGATCCAAAACTCCCCCTGAGAGGGAAGGAGGGAGAGGTGGGGGGGGAAGGAAAGAACGGCAGAGGAAAGAACAGTAGAAAAGTAGGAGTTAAAAGCGTAGAGAAAGAAGGTAGGGACAAAGAGACGGAAAGAAAATGGAGCAATAGGAGGGAGGGGAAAGGATGCAAGGCGCGGGGGACAGATAAAAAAACGAGAACGATAATAAAAGGAAGAGAAAGCAGGCTCATCCCCTCTCAGATGTAGCTTTCCTCTAAACGAGGAGGATTTGAGAATTTACAAATTGACATTTTTTTTTTTTCTTGCTAGTCATAGATAGCAGGGGGAAGCTGCTGGAGCCTCGGTGCCTGCAATAAATCCACTGCATGGGGTATTTACATTTACAGTTCATTTACAATCTGACTTGCCTTGAAAGATGTATGGAATGGGAGGGGGGGTTCTCTTTTTTGCAAATCAGACAGTAGGGAATTGCAGTAAATAACATTTTTAAGGCGTGTTTTTTACATTTTGTACCATGGGCAGAGTGGAAATGAGCCTGTATTACGTTTCATGATATATTCCAGGTTGCAGTGTTTTCCACAGCCATGATCACACATTCACCTAGGAATGACATGCTCCTGCGTATCGCTTTCTCGGGCAATCCATCACTATTGCTTGAGGAAAATGTCAAGAGCACTTGCTTAGGACAGGTAGGGGTTATTCGTGCACACCGCTATCAAGTAGCATCAAAACACTCACTGACCTTTGGAGAGCTCAAGTAAGGAATTTTATCTGCATGTAGAATTCAACCTTGGGAACAAAAATCCCTCAGAGTGGTTTGTAGTGAGCTGTCTGAACAAATGGCGGCTAGAAAAACAAGACCTAAATTGGATATGAATACATAAACAAAAGTGGCTATCAATTTTTGCTGTTTATGCATTCTGTTTATGAGGAGAGGATGAATATCCAGTGGGACCTATTGCTCGCGATACCTCAAATGGGAGGGCAACGATAAACACAATATTGCTTTTCCAGCTACATAAATCGGATACTGTATGTTCCCCACAGAGCGTAATTTATTCTGGTTCCCAGCCAAAAATCATTTACCACAAAAGCAATACATTTCCCCATACAGTAAATAGATCTCCTTTGCAGTGGTGTTATCAATTTTTCAAGGACATGAATCTGGCTCATCTCAGAAATCGAATATCTTCCTTTTTAAAGGGTGTGTAAACACACTGTTTTCAGCCTAGCCTCCGCCTGGTACACAAGTTCAAAAGCTGGGATGGGCAGCGAGAGCGAATCGGTGGGTGTGTCTGTGATAATGGATCAGCCATCTCTACTTGAGGGCAGTAATCATTTTCTGATTGAAAGCATTTGACGCTGCCAGGGGCAAAATACCTGCCGTGACATCACAGATTGAGGTGTGGCCAGAAGTGCAACATGGTTGAAAGTTTCAGCCTATAGAGAGCAGTGCAACAGGACTTCTTAATTCAAAAAATGTTGAAATTAATTACAGGATTCATGCTATTCACTATATAGAAGCCATATAACCATGTTTACCGCTCAGAAAATGTGATTTAGTGCCGATTCACTTTAAAATTATGACGATCATAATCACAAGTTATGTCACAAATTGCCAGTATGATGAATTTAACAATCGGAACCATCCAAAACTTTCACCCATTCTGCAAAGCACACCCTGGTTAAAATGACCATTCTCCCAATCCTGGATTATGGCAACGTAATCTACAGGATTGGCCCCGAAAACCATCTCAATAAACTGGACGTCATCCGCTTTCTCACCGGTGCCCCTTTCAACACTCATCACTGTAACCTGTATTCTCTAGTCAACTGGCCATCACTCCATACCAGGCGACAAATCCACTGGTATCAGTTCATTTATAAAACTATCACTGGCAAAAAAAACCCCATACCTCCGCTCACTACTCAATATCTACATCAGTAACCGCAATTTACGTTCTGGCAAATTCATTATTATGGTCATTCCTAAAGTCTGCACCTCCTTTGGCCGTCACTCATTCCACTCGTTTGGCACTCCTAGTGACTGGAAAGTTGCAAAAGATGCTAAAACTCCACACCTTCATTCCGTTACCCTCCTTTAATAACTCATTACAAGCGATAGTTTCTGATCACTGCACCTGCTTTTGAATTTACTTCTTCTGGTCCATAGTACATTGATTTTTGTTGTATATACTGGATATTTTGTGATGTCTTAAATTTGACTAATGCTGTTATGTACTTGCTGTATTTATGTGTTAATGTCTTGCACCGACTTGCCTTCTGTTTGTGCCTCTTGGCCAGGTCTTCATTGTAAATGAGAATTGGTTCTCAATTGACTTATCTGGTTAAATGAAGGTAAAAAAAAAAAATAAATAAACACAGAAAGACATTTGAGCGCTGAAAAGCTTTGCAACGATTAAATGACCCCGGTAAAAGTATTCAAACTACTAAAGAATGCTTGGCTATCATCTCCAAAAAGTAATCACAAAAGCAATTCTAATCAAATTGACCCTCTGAAAGTTCAGGTGAAATAAAAATAACTGTTCACGGGGGAATAATGGCACAGCGAAATTGGCAAGGATTTGCTCTGGTAGGTTTCGCTCCAGCCAACAGCAGCACTCAGATCAGCCAAGCAGCCCTGCTTTATCAGCAAATACGTACATGCAATGGGAGCGTATCTATGTTCCCAGGGTCCTATGTTCCCAGGGTCCTAAGTTCCCAAGGTCCTATGTTCCCAGGGTCCTATGTTCCCAGGGTCCTAAGTTCCCAGTGTCCTAAGTTCCCAAGGTCCTATGTTCCCAGGGTCCTGTGTTCCCAGGGTCCTATGTTCTCAGGGTCCTGTGTTCCCAGGGTCCTATGTTCCCAGGGTCCTAAGTTACCAAGGTCCTATCTTCCCAGGGTCCTATGTTCTCAGGGTCCTATGTTCCCAAGATCCTATCTTCCCAGGGTGCTATGTTACCCAGTTCAATATTCGGTTACCACACATTAACCCTCCTATTGTGTTCGGGTCAAATTTGACCCGTTTCAAGTTAAAATATTTCATAAATATTATCCAGTTTTTTTTATTGGAACAAGGCTTCAAAACAGATATATAAACACAACAAAAATGATGGTTATCATTTTATTTGATTTTGAAGGTCTCTAACCCTAACCCTAACCCTAACCCTAGAACTGGGGAACATAGGACCCTGGGAACATAAGACCCTTTGTCATGTTCCCATTATGTGCCATATAAATATGGGGAACATAGGACCCTGGGAACATAGGAATGACTCCCATGCAACAGTCATCCGATAACTGGGGTTTGTTTGCGGCGTTGGGATTTTTCTCATCTGCCATGTATTCATTTTCCCTTCGGTCTCGCAGATATACAGCTATAGGCTACGGAGACAACCGCAAGCACAGCGCATCAGAATGGGTCAGCGAGACAAGGTACAATTAACGTGATCAACTTGCCCGTACGTTCTTGGGGGGGGGGGGGAGCGTGTGCGATAGAGTGATTCGTACTGCTCAACAAGGCGAAGGTGGCTGATAACTCAATCCATTTGAACAGCAGCCATGCCCCGCGGCCTCACCGCCGAAATGAAACGCTTTTCATTCCTTTGTGAGCGGTAAAGACAAACTCAACCAACCTCCACTGCATGTGAGGTGAATGCATAGGGGGGGGGGGGGGGGGGGGGGGGGGGTGAAGTTCTACAGAAACGCTAAGGGGGCTCTGGGGGCAAGCTTCTCTGAGGAGGGATTTTTCTTAACCGCTTCTGGAAAACTTACGAGTGTTTCCGAGCGACTTGCGCCAGAAGGGTTGTGATTATTGAGTTATTGCCTTAAAAACGCCTTAAAGCTGCGGTAGGCAACGTTTTTATGTAGCCGTCTTATCAGGCTGCAGCAGGGAAGAGCGTCCCATCCCCCCCCTAATTGAGACACCAGAGATTGGGCCTGTTTGCCCAAATTCAACTCTGGCGTCTGGTATCACCAGCATTAGAACATCAGATTGCCCCGGGGCTCCCTTGAAAAAGAGATTTCGATCTCAATGGGACTCACCTGGTTAAATAAAGGATAAATAAAATAATAAACAAAGATCTTTTGCCTCTGTCGTGCCACTCTGGCATCATTTGGTATTAAATCATCAAAGAACGGCAATGGTAATCATGAGTGCTCGTGTGCAGTTTCCTGACGTCACCATACATAATTTATGGGTACTGACCAGGGTCTGAAATTAACTTTTTTTTCTCCACCAGCCACTGTGGCAGGTAGATGAGAACACCAGTAACCAGAGGCATCTATTTATCCATAAGATCTTAATAAACCGCCACAGGCAGCGGAGTCGTTTCCATCGCACGAACGCGACCACAACGTCTGGTTCGCCCCGAGACCGCAGAGCTGGTAGAGGCGACTGCAGTGTTGAGGAAACAGGCTGGATAGAAAGCAGTGACTCGACAATTTTACGCGCCACAGCCAACAATTTACCCTGCATTTGGCGGGTGGCGGGTGTTCATTTCAGACCCTGGTACTGATGTTCAGTTGTCCAGCAGTCGCCTCTCGCTGCCGTTTGGAACTGACGACATTATATCATAGGGTTAGGGTTAGTTCATAGTTAGATAATAGTTTCACTGTTATCTCTCTACCTGCAATACAGATAGTCATGGAATTCTGGACAAAAAAATCATATCTAGCAATTAAAATATTCTCAGATTTGGGTCAGAGAGACAAAATCTAAACTAAATTAGGGGTCCTTGATATAAAGAATGTTGAGAATCACTAGTCCAGAGCACATTAAGCAACCTCTGGCAACCTCTTGAAATGGCAGTAAATTATTGAATCATGAAATTCTTTGGGGAATTGTCTGAGGAGTAGTATGTGTCATTAAGTAGATGGCTTATGTGCTATGGCCAGTTCACAGTACAATGACAACTCACCATATTACTCTCAATCAAGAACATACGTAAGTGAGAGATTTCTCTCAAGAAGTCATTCTTCTACTTTAAGGCCCAAAATCACCCCTCACGATGGGATAGTATGGGTAGATTATACCTTTTTTGAATCCTTACAGTCGTGTGAGTATTCCAGTTTTTTATGTTTGTGTCTGTGATGTTCCTAGATGTCACAGTGCTCAAATAAAGACTATAGTTTAGGTGAAAATTGTGGAAAAATGAATGTCACTGACACTTTGACAAATAAAGAGGTCACATGGGCTCTTCAGACAGACTCACAACTGGGCTTGAATGAAAGCTAAGAAGCTACCCTTTAAAATGATATCAAACATATTCTCATAAAACATGACTAAAGGTCCTGAAAATGAACCCAAATTAGGATATGCATCAGCGCCTACAATCCAATTTATTGTAGGGGGTGGTTAAATTCATGAGCTGATTACTGTGAGAAAGCTACCATTCAGCAATGGTTATCATACCAAAATATCATCTACGGACATATACCTTTTCAAAATTTTCAACTAGATTTTGCCACCTTGAGTGGTACCGAAATCTGGTCTGGCCCATGGACTACATGTGAAGTTGCCTATTGCAGCTTTAAAGCAAGGATCTTAATTCCAAATGACTGGATCCTGGAAATGTTTTTTTCAGTCTCAAATGGATTGACAGAGGTCTTGATACAAGTACTGACTGACGGCTATGTGACAGCTAATCATTCATGTGTAATTGATTTTGAAACTTTTGGAAAAACAATTCAAAAGCTGCATTTATGAGACTATTTTTTTTATTTTGAGGAAATTGCGAAGGCTGCCATTTGCATTTCTGTGTAAAACAATTGCCTGTGGGAGAGGGAAAGCTCTGTTGAATTGAATTGAATTGACAGAACTGGAGTAAAATAGATCTCTACAGAACGTGGTGGAACAGGAAAAAAAAGTTACAAAAATGCTTATTTTCAAACCGCAAATCATACCCTCTCACTATGTGTTTTTACCCCAAACTCTATACAGAAGAAAAAGAGCGGTTGGAGGCTTTCAAGGTAGTGTTTTAACTGTGAAGCTCTGGCCATACACAAGCGAGGCACCTTTGGCCATGTTCTTCACTGAGAGGTGAAACGAGTCCAGTGAATAGCAGCCAAATTCTTCTTCTTTATTCTTTATTCTAATTCTTTATTATCCCTTATAAAAAAAAAGTCGCAGGCAATGAAAACCCACGTGTGAATTCAAAGCACATGTGGTTTTTGGACACGTTGGTTTTCATTATGTGAAAACGTTTTTTTTTTTTTTTTCATGTTCTATGCTGACATCACGTGATATTTTACTCACGTTTTCACCTGGAAAATATTTGTTTCCCGTGTGAAAACTATAGGATGTCACGGTTCACAGGTGAAAATGTCATTTTCACATGGGAAATGTGAACGCTACGTTAACACTCTATTCATAGAGCTATTACCAAAGCGGCAGTGGTTCTCAACATGGGGTCCGGGGACCACCAGGGGTCCTTGAGGGGGTTCCAGGGGGTCCCCGGCAAATTGATGAATTGTTCAACTTCAACATTATTTCATTTACAAGAAATTAACAGAGAATGTAGAAGAATGACTGTTTTGGTCATAGTTTCACTGTTATCTCTCTACCTACAATACAGATACGTAGTCATGGAATTCTGGACAAAATCATATCTAACAATCAAAATATTCTCAGATTTAGGTCCAAGAGACAAAATCTCATCAAATGGGGGTCCGTGGCCCTAATGTGGACTAAATTAGGGGTCCTTCACATGGAAAAGGTTGAGAATCACTGCTTTACAGGATAAATAAAAATGAAATAGAGAAAAAAAAGAATAAAAACAATGTGGTGAATGTTGCTGGACGACCTTTAGCTGACATTAATGCATAAAAACGTCCTTTTGACTGATCATTTAATTGTCCTTTGACCCTCTTAACCTTCACTTCAGATGATTGGACTCCCCTATGGAAGCGATCAATCTTAGTGGGCAACCCACCCACCACCCCCACCCCTCCCCCCCTCCAACCATCCACTAGCCTCACCTGCCAGCAATAAAAGCAGGGGACAATTACCCTCTCTAACTCTGTTGTATATGCGAGTCCAAACCCCAGCTTTTTGAAGCCCTGCTGCTATTACTACCCCAGTCGGAATAATGTCACAATTGGATTGGCCAACGGCAGAGAGAGAGAGAGAGAGAGAGAGAGAGAGAGAGAGAGAGAGAGAGAGAGAGAGAGTCAGAGGACGGGGAGGCCGCCTCATCACAAAGCCCTTAATTCATTCTTATTGCATTACAGACATCTTTGTGGCCCTCTCTTTTCTCTTTCTCCGCTCTTTTGTCTAATGCATTCTCCCCGCCCCTCTCCCTCATCTAGAGGCCCTTAGACAGCTGCTGGGTGGGTAGATATGGGTGTAGACTGCGTGTGTGTCGACAAACTGACAGAGTGTTAACGGTTGATTCAAATTAATTTTTGAAACTCTTAATTAGCCAGAAATCATGTAATGTGATGTCAGCCAAAATCAAACGTTCTGAGCAGTTTGACGCCTGGGAAATTCAAGTCTCTGTCCTCTTACAAATAGGTCTACATAAAGAAATTGAGAAATTGCTCTGAGGCTTGACCCCAGAACACACCCAGTGAAAGGCCCACGACCGACAACTTTTGATAGAGCGGAGTGGTTGCGCTTGGACTGCATGTACGGTTAGGCATGGTTGGCTTTAGAGGGAATGCCACTCTGATATATCTGTAATGATAGGATCTAAAGTTACGTTCACCTCATGTCTGATTTACCATAAATTCGAGCTGCCAACTGGGAAAAAACTGTTCATGTCAGCCTCCTAGTGCTGATTACAAGTAGGATGTGGGAATTTTCTGTAGGCTCCGATATCTCCAATTTGGCGTCAATTGCGAAAGTGTATCAACACATGGCAGCAAATGCACTGATGCTGGTAGGTCATTCATGGTTGATTTCATAAATACAAATGATTTTGGATGTGGGTAATCCAACAGGTTAAAGGGATAGTTCACCCAGAAATGAAAATTCTGTTATCATCTATTCACCCTCATGCTAAATGAACAGGTGAAATTTGTTAGTCCATATAACACACAGGGAGGTTGCCAGCACAACTTGGTAGAAGCCTTCTCCAAAACAACTGAAGTCAATGGGAACCTGTTCTTTAGAGTTCCAAAACAAAAATCACACTGTCAATAGAAAGACCTATACACCATTATTTGTTGGAAATCAATAGTTAAGATTTGCACTAAATGATGGTGTAAATATACTGTAGGTCTTTTTGGAACTCTGAAGAACTGGTCCCCACTGACTTCAGTTGTGTTGGAGAAGGCTGCTATGGAGTTGTGCTGGCAAACCTCCCTGTGTGTTATATGGACAAACTTCACCTGTGTTTCAACTGGCATGAGGGGGAGTAGATGATGACAGAATTTTCATTTTTGGGTGAACTATTCCTTTAAACACTTCCAAGTTGTAACATCCCGTCCTAGTCCTAATTACCTAGTCCCAGGTCTACATGTCTATCTGATCTTCTAAAACTTGGTGGCAGTAGACTGATAACATCTGCAGTGAGGTCCCTTCAGCCTGCTTGGACGGCTGTGAAATGTATTCAGGGGGAAAGAAGACGTGCAGAAAGAGAGGGAGAGAGAGAGAAAGAGAATATGTACTACTCATCCATGTCAAACAGAATCAAGCCTATTGTTTCTCCAAGAGAACAGGAGACGAAAAGAGAGCAGTCCTCCCAACAGCAGAGATATCTGCATTTACTATGTCCTTTATCCCCCTCTCTCCCTCCCTGGCTCCCCCCCCTCTCTCCCTCCCTCGCCACACACTGAAAAGAGAATGGAGAATTACAAGGCTGGGTGCCACCAAGGTCACCAGCAAGGCTCTCTCAGAGTACAGCGATGGCACTTCACAAATATTAAAAGAAAAGCATGCTGTGTGCCTGCTATAAAGAGCGATTTGTTATAGTAGATAATTCCGGTAATTTTCAGTGCTCAGAATTTCATCACTTTCTTTACTGTAGAGCTTGATGTAGCTTCAGTTTCCCAGGATCAATAGTCATGATGGCCGAAAAACTTGAAGATTGAAAATCATGTGATGATTTTGAATGCAAAAACACTTAAAACTGCAAACAAAGCAGAACCCAAAAGAAATAAATGTGAAATACCACAAAATAAAACGGCTAAAACGGCATCAGAATGTAGGTAAAATTAAAGGGGATCTTGTAATGCAACGTGCTCCGGCGGGTCCTGCCCAGTCTGAGTTGCAATTTTATTAAAACAACAGCGGCCTTGCCCTCCGTGACCCGTGCGTTGTCCCGTTGAAGACAATGAATCCTCGCTTGCCTTTAGCAAAAAGAAAACCCTCTCCTGAATTTCAATCCAACCTTCTGAGAATTGAAAGGAGGACAAACAACTAGGCCATACAAGGCCATGCACATTATAAAACACTTGCACACACAGTCATATGCGCGCACACACTTGCACAAACACGGACACACCGTTCTCTAGAAATCGCATGCTCTCTTTTTTTTTAAAGCTCAGGCGCACTCCAACTAATCTTAACCTTTACCCTAACCCTAACCCTAAACCTAACCCTAACCCCAATCCTCGTTCTAATATTAAAGGAATAGTTCACCCAAAAATGAAAACTCTGTCATCATCTCCTCACCTTCATGCCAGTTGAAACACAGGTGAAGTTTGTCCATATAACACACAGGGAGGTTGCCAGCACAACTCCATAGCAGCCTTCTCCAACACAACTGAAGTCAGTGTGGACCAGTTCTTCAGAGTTCCAAAAAGACCTACAGTATATTTACACCATCATTTAGTGCAAATCTTAACTATTGATTTGCAACAAATATGGTGTATAGTTTTTGTTTTGGAACTCTAAAGAACAGGTTCCCATTGACTTCAGTTGTTTTGGAGAAGGCTGCTACCAAGTTGTGCTGGCAGCCTCCCTGTGTGTTATATGGACTAACAAATTTCACCTGTGTTTCATTTGGCATGAGGGTGAGTAGATGATGACAGAATTTTCATTTTTGGGTGAACTATTCCTTTAACCCTAAACCCACATCCTAATCTTACACTAGCCCCTTGTAGAAGAGAGGACCGGCCGAAATGACCACACTTCGCAAACATCGTCTAAAAAAGGTCTCAAAACTGGTCTTCACAACGATTAAAGTCCAAGAACAAACACCCCAACGTCACTATCGCTGCCTCCATCCAGTATCCACTTTCACAGTCAAATAGTAGTAATTCACAGGTGGAAAAAAAGAGGAGGAAGATAGATCCCCCCCCCCCCTCCCTTCTCTTCTCTTCTCTTCTCCCTGAGTAAAGTCATGTAGGAGAAGCTAAAATAGGACTCCTTTGAACATCACAAATTCCCACAGAGCCAGCAGGATGAAGATGCTGAAGGTGTGCTTGTAAGTCTAACCCCGGCACTGGATCAATGCCTCTCTGAACTCGTCTGATGAGGTTTACAGGCAGATATTTTGGGCAACAGAGACAATGACCTCCTTCCTCAATGAATACCCTAACAGTCCCTGAGCTCGCCCTTGCCTGTACGGTTACGCGCGGTGGACTTTTGTGTAGTTTTCAAGGACATCTCCGTGCTTGACTTTGGTTGTCAGAAGAATGTGAGGTATTCAGTTTTCTCGCCGCGTGACAGGTCATCGATCAGAAAAGCGCCGAGCAGCTTTCAATTCCTTGTTACAAGAATCTAACCGGCATCGTGGAAAAGTTCCCTTACCTTGTTATGACGAAAGGGGAAGGCCGTCCAGGTCCGCCGCGTGGTAGGAGGAGGAGAGAAAAAGAGGAAACAGTGCATTAGTGGAATTACAATCTCTACCTAACCCCATAGACTGACCATGAAGCTCGAAAGCTGGCGATAGTCGCAGAGGTTTCTAATCGACGTGACTCAGGGTGAGGTGAGCAATCTTATCTGCCTCTGCGCACACACACACACCGACTTTAAATGACAGAGATGGGTGAAGTGAGTAATTGGGTGCAAGTGAGTGATTCACTCAGGCCAACACCTTCCCCCAGCGAAGAAACAACACTTGCCGGTGATGCGGAATGGTAGCGGCGGAATGGTCTCGCAGCTCGCAGAGATGGGGGAAGGCCTTTAAAACATTTATGAGTCTTTTCTGAGCCCAGTATAAGAATAGTACCTTTTAAAAAAGAACTTTCAGAGTCGAACTTTTATAATGGCTACACGGTATGCGTTGAGTTTTTCATATGGTACACAATGTGGCCTAAATACCGCTGCCAAGGAATGTACGTCAACCTAAATGAACCAGCTACAGAGGAAAATCCTCCCCCAGCTCCCATCTCTTCAGACGTCGGAAAGATGTCAAGACGCAGGCAGTCACTGATAAAAGAGATAAAAAAAATGAAGAAAACAAAAATTGGCATGTTTGAATTGTAATTTCGATACCAGAAACCCAGACAAGACCCACATATCCAATTAGGTCCGAGATCCACGACGACATCGAGATGAAGAGCTTTGGGTCTCATGAACTGCAGTGCTGCTCTGTTCTACTGATTGGGTGCTGATTTCCTTTAGTCTTTGGGAGCCATGCTGGCCTGGACCATTCATCACTACTGAGACACCTCCCGAAGCATTAGACCAAGCTACAGCTCACACAGCACCACACACACACACACAGACAGAGACACAAGTTGGGTGAGTCTTCTTCAGGGCAAAATCTCTCACTATGTGGGTTGATATGGAACCTTAAACCAGTGATTCTCAACCTTTTTCATATCAAGGCCCTCCTAATTTAGTCCACATTAGAGCCACGGACCCCCATTTGATGAGATAGTTTTCTCTCTGATCCAAATCTGAGAATATTCTTATTATTAGATATGATTTTGGTCAGAGTTCCATGACTACCTGCATTGTAGGTAGAGAGGTAACAGTGAAACTATGATCAAAAGAGTCATTCTTGGTGCCCGGACCCCACGTTGAGAACCACTGGTCTAAAGCATCAAAACCGGCCGGGTTGGTAAAGATGAGTGTGCAGTTTACTGACATGATTTCTGGGCCATGAATTAAGTTCATGCAGTTGCCTCTCGCTGCCATTTGGGGCTGCCAATGTGCGAAAAGCTGGACGGCGCAGCTTCGGCGATCTAGGACAGTGATTCTCAACCTTTTTCATATCAAGGACCACTAACTGAGTCCACATTAGGGCCACGGACCCCCATTTGATGAGATTTTGTGTGTCAGACCCAAATCTGAGAATATTTGTATTGTTAAATATGATTTTGTCCAGAATTCCATGACTATCTGTATTGTAGGTGGAGAAATAACAGTGAAACTATGATCAAAACAGTCATTTTACATTCTCTAATTGTGTTAACTTCTTGTAAATGAAATAACGGTGAAGTTTAACAATTCATCAATTTGCTGGGGACCCCCTGGAACCCCCTCAAGGACCCCTGGTGGTCCCCGGACCCCACGTTGAGAACCACTGATCTAGAATGTATTGTGACACAGGCTGAATTGCCGCCAAGAATTTGAAGCTTGTGCGCGCCCGCCATTGCACTCTCACATCTTCTTCACCTAGCTAACCCCAAACGTTATAGACCGGTGGTTCGCCAATAAATCTTCAAAGCAATTTGCATCTGTCAACCCTGCTTCTATCCCTGACAGTTTCTTTTTTTTTTTCTTTTTATAGGGTCATCATAAATCAGAGGGGCCTGGTTACTGAAAAGGAGGGACATAATATGCAAATGAGCCCTTTAGACCTTCCCGCACAATGGACAAAGGCAAGAAAAGGGATTATTTTTGTGTGTGTGTGTGTGTGTGTGAAAAGAGGGTGGGGCCGGGGGTGAGGCGCTTAACAGCACAAAACAGCATAGGGTACAGCATTTAGTTGCATATTATCAACCTACCAGTCATACTCGTGCGCCAGCCAGCAACACACACACACACACACACAAAGAAACACACATACGATGAATGAATTCTTTTTTTAGCGCACGGCAAGAACATTAGCTGTTTTTTGGTTTCGGTGCGGCTGGTTTCAGTATTTATTGACAGCGGGGAATAATCCAAAATAGATAAGCAATTAATATTTGATTCCCTCCCTCTGCACATTTTGTCATAATTTGGATTTCTTATCAACGCCAAAATGGCTAATCAAAGTTGGCGTCTGAACTAAAGCATTTACCGAGAAGTAGGTTTCGGCTAAAGTGTCATAGATCTTGCTTTCTTAGCGGTATCTCTTCTTTAAAACCGTGTACTTACGAGTGCACACCGTGAGGCTACACTTGAGGCATAAGGCTTTCAATTTACTAATGTGTTTGCTGCCTTGAACTCGTTCCCGGTCTTAAGGGAAAGGCTGCGTTATTGTCTGTGCATGCATAAGGATTTGGTGAGGTGTAGAAACCAATGTCTACTTCATCAAATAAAGTGGAAAATATGTCCGTTAATAGCATATGCCGAGGTCAAATAATATACAGTATGTTTACAAATGAGCCCACCTCGGGGGATGAAGGTCAAAAGGCATTTTCCCTCCAAAATGCAAACTGTGTAAATTACTGCCACTAGTGCCTGCCTGGGTGGTACCCTGAGGACCCCTAATTTAGTCCACATTAGGGCCACCGACCCCCATTTGATGAGATTTTCTCTCTTGGACCCAAATCTGAGAATATCTTTTGTTGTTAAATATGATTTTGTCCAGAATTTCATGACTATCTGAATTGTAGGTAGAGAGATAACAGTGAAACTATGATCAAAATAGTCATTCTTCTACATTCTCTAATTGTTCTTATAAATGAAATAATGAAGTTTAACAATTCATCAATTTGCTGGGGACCCCCTGGAATGCCCTCAAGGACCCCTGGTGGTCCCCGGACTCCACGTTGAGAACCACTGGTGTAGGTGGTGACTGATTCAGCTATTAACACCGATCACAACACCGACAAAACAGTGATGAGGTGATTATTGAGAGTAGCATAACACGGGAGTCATAAACAGTAGGAACGATAATAACTATAAACATACAGCATTGTTCTAAACAAGGTTACAGAGTGCTGTGAGATAAAAAGAACAAATCCAACATATTAACAAACAATCAGCGATAATAATAAAGGGATGGCTTTCTCTGCTGGCTCCATTAAGGCCTGCTCAGCAAAACAGAAATGGCACAAGACTATTAAATAGAATTATTATCATAACAATGCAAATATACATATAAAAATAATGACACTATAAGCTTGAAAGTCCTCTCAACAGTTCAATGACCACTAAGTATGCCATCAAATTTAAGCCAAAAGGGCAACTGACACTGGTGGCTCATTAAGGTCCACTCAGCAAAATTCAGAAGCCATATTGGAATCCCAACACACTAATAATTCATACTACTGTGGCATAATGACAGCTATATAGCAAGTTCTCAAGTAAACGGAACAAACAAATAGAGGGTTGTATAAACATGAACTCTGGGACAACAACACACACACACACACACACAGTATATCTATAGATATGAAAACATATTTCAATTTTAAAGAGCACACAGCTGCTTATCACATTTCTACTTCAAATGTGAGAGCTTTACATTAAACCGCTCCTCCCAAACACAAGCTCACAGACAAGAGAGGCCTTACATAGTTTAGTTTCAAATCAAAGGCAGCTTTATCTTTCAAATGGAAGGCACAGAAACAAAATAGCACCGGCAACTTAAATGCAAAGGATGAGCCGCTACTGTCATTGCCTATTCCCGCTGTGCGAACCACTTTCATGGTAGGAATAGCTGTCTTTGTTCAGGTTGGACTCGGGGTTATCTGCTTCATCTGCTGTTTTCGCTCGGGCTGAAACGCACGGGCCAAAACCGGTTAATATCCTCGGAACGTACCGGGTGCCGCAAAATATTGAATGATGGTCACTTTGAAGTCAAGTATTGATTTGACCAAATATCTCCAGTGAATGTCAAAAGGGTTTAGGGGGGGGTTGTGGCATGTAGAAACTGTTCAGTGGCAGCCGGCAGACACAAACAAATATCGTTCAGCGCGGTCTCGCCCGGCTCTGCTCTGTGTGGTCGAGTTCTGGGGAGAAAACGGCTCCCCTGTGGATTTTTTGGAATTAGATTAGGAATGCGGTGTGAGGTAGCGGAGTTCAAGGGTTCAATTGCTGCCTTTTATCGTGAAAGTTGTCCCTGGTGTTCGGGCTTAAATATTTAAGATATACCCCTGCACATGCCGGCTGAGCGTGGAACGAGTTTGAAGACAGACTGGGTGTGCGCTGGTATGGTACGAGGCCAACAGCATCGCATCAGGTTTTTAGATAGCATTTTAGAGAGCGTTTTCTTTCCACCAAACAACAATTAGGCTTGTAGCATTGTAGCAACTGATAACGTAATATCTGACAGATAGATAGATCAGTGGTTCTCAACCTTTTTCATATCAAGGACCCCTAATTTAGTCCACATTAGGGCCATAGACCCCCATTTGATGAGATGTTGTCTCTTGGACCTAAATCTGAGAATATGTTTTTTTGTTAGATATGATTTTGTCCAGAATTCCATGACTATCTGTATTGTAGGTAGAGAGATAACAGTGAAACTATGATCAAAATAGCCATTCTTCTACATTCTCTAATTGTGTTCACTTCTTGTAAATGAAATAATGGTGAAGTTTAACAATTCATCAATTGACCCCCTGGAACCCTCTCAAGGACCCCTGGTGGTCCCCGGACCCCACGTTGAGAACCACTGTCTTGCACCCCTTATGAAGTTCTAATCACCAGTTAATGTAATAATGTGATGTTATTACATTATCAAAATGCAATAATGCAATGTTATCACATTATCCAGGAATGTATTACATTAACAGGTTTGATCACATTTTCAACCCATTTAGAGGGTCATTTTCTTACATTGTGACAAGTTATATTGCATTACCTGGCAGTTATTACATTCTCTTTTATTACAAGGCTAAAGACACTAAAGTGGACTGAAACCGATACACGAGAAATATTTTTCACAAGGTAAGATTCTGAAACACCCATAATGCATGAACTAGCTTTATGCAGTGACATGGCATATTTGCGAATATGTGAGCTCTCCTGTAATGCTCACTGCATGTCATTTGTGGCATAACAGTGGAACAGTGTGTCAATATATTGAGTGACTTTTTAGTTTAGAGGACCCGAATAATGCTGATCCTGTTTCTACCATAGTTGGCAATTCAGTCATGCAGCTTCATCAGTCATGCGGCCTCCTGTGCCATCTTAATCACCCATTAACCAGGGAGAAGTGAACTGTGGACAAACGGCATCAATTCCACAGAGTGGGCAGAATGAATCCCTAACATCATGACTTATCCATCCAGAAACCCCCTGTCAGAGGAGATGGATCGGATGCATCTCCAAGAGAAGTCTCGATGTTGATGGTGAGTGATAAAGTCCGTCTTCACTCAGCATGCTGAAATATTGCGTCTGACATGAAATGTGGAGTCTTGTTCGCCCGGTGCCCGTCCCAGTGCCCATTTGTAAACCCCGCGGGGAGGCAAGCTAATCCTCAGACGGATGCTGGCCACACATGTTAATGGGAGTCTCGTGGTCGGCCAAGTGTGGGCGGTGTGATGGATCGCACAGCCTCTCGAAAAGTTCACGCTACACGAGGCAAGATTTGAATGTAAAACTACACCTGTTTGATCAGTGTGGGGCTTTCAGCAGAGATAAGCGTCCCATCTCTACTAATTGAGATGCTGTCGATTTGCCCAAATTAACTTCTGGGGTTGGTATGGACACTGGCGGGAAATGCTCTCTGCAGGAGGAAGTAGCGAATCAAAACTTAAGAGGGAAATACAAACTGTGTCCTAAGCAGCAGCTGTGCTAGTAGCAGTAGCAGTGCTAGAACTTTTGCCTTTCTTGTCCCTTTGGAATTCTTTGGAATCCTTCTGGGTGCTTGAGTCCCCAAAAATGACAGTTACCGCCAACATGAGACATTGCCTTGTGCAGTGGTTCTCAACCTTTTTCATATCAAGGACCCCTAATTTAGTCCACATTAGGGCCATGGACCCCCATTTGATGAGATTTTGTCTCTCCGACCCAAATCTGAGAATATTTTTTATTGTCAGATATGATTTTGTATAGAATTCCATGACTACCTGTACTGTAGGCAGAGAGATAACAGTGAAACTATGATCAAAATAGTCATTCTAAAATGACAAAATAATGAAGTTTAACAATTCATCAATTTGCTGGGGACCCCCTGGAATGCCCTCAAGGACCCCTGGTGGTCCCCGGACCCCACGTTTGGAACCACTGGCCTAGTGTCACTTTAAAAGATCAGATCGGTTGCTTTACTTCCACCCCATGTTTCCTTCTCCTCAAACATTTAGCCTTTGCTAGTTTGAGTTGTATCTGTATTTCTTGTTCCTAAAGGGGGTTTCGGGGCAAGCCTCGCAGCTCAGTTGATATGCCACTTCCGTGAGTGTGTGTGTGTGTGTGTGTGTGTGTGGTGGTGGCGGACCTTTCCATCAGCACACACCCTTGATGGAAAGGTCGCTGCACGCCCAATTAGCAGTGACATTTACAATTATGATTCTTGATGACAGGTAACAAGAGTTCCACTGGGCCAGGGGATCACTTAATCCAGAGTTTGGCAAAGGGGGTGATCAGGAATAGGTCATCCATCAGGGGAATAAACTCATCCTGAAGCAGAGGGTGACTCAGAAATATTTGGGCTCTTAGTGTCTTGTTTGCCAAGTGTACCACAGACACCCAACAGACTATGGGTAAACCACATCAGAACAAGCCCGTAATCCTCCATAAGGGTTTATTTACCTCTCGGGTACAACACAGAAAGAGGGACAAAAAAACGACAAAGATGTGATTGGCATTTTAAAAGTGACTGTGAAGAATCCGGTATAGACTCTGCCATCCTATGTGGATTCCCTTTCACCACCTGCTAAACCAAGATACATTTCAGAACTAATAAATTGCTGCTCGGGTTCACAACTTTCAAAAGAATGAAAGTAATGATGACACATTCGAGCTAAGAAGCGGGGTTCAAAACTATCAGCACTTTCACCTCAGAAGAGATGAATTTGAGGCTCATTGGTCCCAAAGGCAAGATTTTTATAGCGGCAAAATTATTTTCTCAGAGCCATAGTCACAGCACTGGCACAACTGTGCAGTGGTGCAGCAGTCGGATGTTCTGGATATTCATTGTTGGCTGTTATCCTGAATTTTCTACACGCCCTGTTGATTTGGGACCAGTGCCCAAAATCCCTGAGTTCATCCCTGCTTTATCCCTGCTTAAGGGTCTCTGAATTGCTGGGTGTTCACATACTGGCTATACTTCACACTGTGAGACATCAGTCATCACATACGAAATCTTGTGTCTCCACTGTGTTTTACCTCTCCATTCAACCTCTGCAGCCATTCAGGCAGACAAGTCCTCGCCGTGGAAGCGCTGACCAACACAAATGCATCCACTCCAGCATAAACTGTCAGAAAAAAGGACGCGGTCCAGCTTTTCTGACAGGCTTTCCACAGCGGATCATGTTTTTGGACACAAGAATTCGAGAGTCTCGTCCTTGTTTCGCTTTTCCAACAATCCCTGACTGCTCATAGGCTGGAGTGCGGCCCCTGCCTTGGCGTTGGCTTTAATTACATGCTGTATGAAATCTAAATTTGCACATAGCAGTGGCTCCGGAGACACTCGGACTCAATGACAGAATCTTAAGATGGGTTTCCACGGCGAAACCCATGTTCACCCAGTCACACGAGCAGTTTATCTAGCGTGGCAGGAGACCAACCGAGGAGTGCCGCCGCTGCCGTCCCCCCCGGTGACACACAGGGATTTGTGTGGTAAAAGCTGGCCGACCAGTGGGTGAGAGTCACATATTCTGCGGGCCGGTATACATGCTCAGGGATGTGGTGCAAAGCTGGCCTAGCTGAGTTCCACTAACAGTTAATGAGGCATTTCATTCAGGTGGTACTGGAAGGTAGTGGCCCACATTTGAGCGCATTGTACTTTAAAACCATTGTTGAATGATAGTGCTTGTTCCTCTTGATTCTGTTTCTTTTTCCTATCTTTATTTTACCAGGTAGGTGAAAACACGAAAGAAAACTGGACACTGAACATAAATGAGAAAACAGGACAAACAGAACACAAAAATGGGCATCAATGATGAGAAACAAGTACAAGTAGGGTTAGACATTGGTTTTTCAATAAAACAGCTTCAAGGGTGTCAGTCCGTAAAACCTGCAGTGAAATCTGCTTCGCTCTGCCTTAAAGGAATAGTTCACCCAAAAATGAAAATTCTGTCATCATCTCCTCACCCTCATGCCAGTTGAAACACAGGTGAAGTTTGTCCATATAACACACAGGGAGGTTGCCAGCACAACTCCATAGCAGCCTTCTCCAAAACAACAGTCAGCGGGGACCAGTTCTTCAGAGTTCCAAAAAGACCTACAGTATATTTACACCATCATTTAGTGCAAATCTGAACTACAGCTGATTGATTTCCAACAAATAATGGTGTATAGGTCTTTCTATTCACAGTGTGATTGTTTGGTTGTTTTTGTTTTGGAACTCTAAAGAACTGGTCCCCATTGACTTCAGTTGTTTTGGAGAAGGCTGCTACCAAGTTGTGCTGGCAACCTCCCTGTGTGTTATATGGACTAACAAATTTCACCTGTGTTTCATTTGGCATGAGGGCGAGTAGATGATGACAGAATTTTCATTTTTGGGTGAACTATTCCTTTAAAGAGCCACTAACGTAACTAAAACAATTTCATTAGTATGGCTTTCCATGGCGAGTTTTAGTGACCCATGGTCTAAACACTGTTTCAGAGGCTTGCCACCTGCAGAGTAAAATTCTGGAGGAAACACTGAATCTTAATTCGCTGTAATCTACATAATATTAGCACAAACCATCAGCTATCAGCAGCTGCAATCCAAAACTATCGGTATCTGTATTTGCCTTCAAAAACCCATACTGGTCAAACACTAGTATATTTAACATGTAACGCTACAGATTTCATCACAAGGTCAGACAGCATCCATGTCAGCTCAAAGACCCTGCAACCAGAGTTGTACTCTCTGCTGGTTTTGATCATTCATTCACAGAGGTGTGGAGTGAAGCTTCTCAGCGGTGTTGCCGGTGCTTCTGTGTTTCCATTCTAAAATTATCATTTCCAACAAGTGCCCAGCGTTGACTTTGCTTTCATGACAACAGAGCGCTTGAAGTCTGGGGCAATGCGCACCGGAATGCTAGATCTGTCCTTTTTCATAGTTGCAGAAACTCTGTCCAAACCCCAAAACGGGTTCAACACTAACTTGCCAACAAAAGCCTGTGGATTTGACTCGCGAGGCCAATGGGTGAATGGGTACATTATCAACGTGATTAATATGTAGGTCTTCATGGTTGGCACTACCCTAGGTCAGAGGTGAGATGACAATCGGGCCCATTGTATTGCCTCTAAACTGACCAAGGCTTCTATTGTACCACTTTCCCAGAGATTTTTTTTTTGGCGCCCTTCAGCTCTGCAGGTTTCCGCGCTGACCTCCAAACAACCTTTCATCCTCCGGCGCTCACAGGGAGCTTTTACACGGCCGGGCTCTTTATTCTGTGCCCAACGAGACAAAAGAGGCATGGGGAGGAACTCGGGAGCATGGGAAGCTTCCACATACCGTTTTGACAATACTCTGTCAGCGAAATTAGTCGGGACGACGAGGTTAAGTGTGACAAGTGCTATCAGCCCTGGGAACTTCTTTCGCTCCTCTGGCATCTTCATTTGTTATTGTTTCATAACGCCTTCAAGGAGGGGGGGGGGGGGGGCACTTTGAAACCGTGCCTCAGGGAGTCTCCTTTAACAGAATACACTCTCCTCAGAAGTCGACATGGAGATTATAGTTACACTGCTGCTACTTGGACCTAAAATCTATTTCTTAACTAAACAGTTTAAGATAGCACACAGTATGAGGGACAGATTTTTCACTCATGAATAATGCAAAGAGGTGCGCTCTCATGTGTGAGAAGGGTAAAAATATTCCACTTTCCAAAAATATTCTCAGATGGAAACTACCGATCCAGTTCAGCAAGAAGGAGACACTGCGAAACCTTTTTTTTTTTTTGGGGGGGGGGGGTCTTTTTTCAATCAAGTGAACACCTCTTTAAATATCTTTCCGCAGCACAATGAAGCAAAAAGGACTATTAAAATCCCAATTATATCCTGTGAGGAGATCACATATATTCCAGATGACACTCTAGGATTGTTAATTCTGTCTAGACAGAGGTTAGGAAGTAGCCCTCTTGTTTCCAAGTGCTTCGAAAGGAGCGAGAGAGGAGAGAGATCCTACCCCCCCCCTCCCCCCCCTCCCCTTCTCGTCTCTTTTTCCATCCATTATTTGTGCAATCCCTCGCCTTGCCAAACTCCATAAAGCCTATGCTACATACCGATTATCTGTCTGGCCTGCATGGGGGCAAATGGAAGGCTTGAGAAATTCAGCGTCATGAAAGGTTTATAAGTCAGATGCTGTGGGTTCAGACAAGCCGTGGGAGGTCAAAGGGGGAAGGTAAGCCTTTGGCGGTATATATAAGAACACTTAGCCTGCCCTAATATTTGTGGCTGAGTTCTTTGGCTTTTCATAAGTAAGGCTTCCACTGTGTGTTGACCATGCCAGTGATGATCTCAGGATCCTTATTATGAGGAAGAAAAATGGTGTGGCTGCAGTCATGTGGAAGATTCCGCCTGTCCAAATAGTAGACAGAGGCGAATACTGTGGAACTGACTATCTAGTGTCATTGTGACGAGCATGGCAGACCAAATGACAGTCGTCTGCAGCAGTGGTTCTCAACGTGGGGTCCGAGGACCACCAGGGGTCCTTGAGAGGGCTCGAGGGGGTCCCCAGCAAATTGATAAATTGTAAAACTTCACCACTATTTCATTTACAAGAAGTTAACACGATTAGAGAATGTAGAAGAATGACTGTTCTGATCATAGTTTCACTGTTACCTCTACCTGCAATACAGATAGTCATGGAATTCTGGACAAAATCATATTGAACAATACAAAATATTCTCAGAGAGATAAAATCTCATCAAATGGGGGTCCGTGGCCCTAATGTGGACTAAATTAAGGGTCCGTGATATGGAAAAGGTTGAGAATCACTGGTCTACAGTGCAATAAAGCACAGGGAAATTGGTAGCGAGTGTTGCTGTATGAAGTCAACCCCATCCCCAACCCCCCCCCCCCAGCCTCCTATACAGGTCCAACGGGAGCAGACATATATTTCACTTCTATTGTGTCATCTGTTAAACTCTTTACATTATGAATTCCCTGAAGCGTTTATTCCCTCTGGACTCTCTCCCACACACAGTAAGAAAAAAAAACCATGACTGCCAAGGTCTGCCGAACGAATGACATCTCCCCGAGATCCCGTTAAGTGTACACAGCTGTGAAGAGACGGAGGAAGCCGAGGAAAATGTAAAATAGCTTAGCAAACAATACCCCCTATAGTTCGAGATCAAATGGGACTCTGGTAGTCTCGGTATTTCGATGTCGTCTGCTGCTGGAGAGCAGGCGGCGGGCTGCAGTATGGAATCGTGTACATCAAAGCCAAGGTCCAAAATCTTTTCATTAAAGAGAGGCTGGTGCTGAGAGCGGTCACAGCTGGTTTCTATATGAGAGCGCTGTCTAGGCCACAATACAGAAGCAGAGAGCGTTTTTTCCTATAGTGCTACAACAGCCTTGTGCTTCTCAGTGGTTTTGACATAACGGAGCAGGAATCATTACAATGTGCATATGCATGACCTTAACAATAATAACAACAAGCAAAACATCGGCGCCTGAAAAGATATCTGTTGATTTGCACCGCCGGGCACTAGTTTGTCGGTTTATTCGGTGTGAAAGTGTTACAACACATCAAATGGCACCAAAGCGCAATGGCCCAAGGATACGCATACCCCATCGCTGCAATGGTATTATGTCATTTGTCAGTGACGCCCAATTTGACAGTGACTGAACAAGCCCCCCGAGTGTCATTTTCCGCTAGTTCAAACGTGATTGTGTGATGCAAATACTCGGGGTACTTGATGGATTTATTATTAAAGCCCTCCTACTGAAGAGGAGGGGGAAAAAAAGCTCTCCAAAAAAACGCGGTTCATCAATATTAAACAGATGTCGGTCCTGCCATGCGGTATTTCAGGAGCGAGCGATCCCTTATAGGCCCGACACCGTAGAATATACAGAAGGGAAAAATCTATACAGCTCACTGGCATTAACTTTGTTGTTAAAAGGAGGCCCGGGCCCTGCGCTATTAGAAACAAATGGGAATGAGGTTTTCATTTTCATTTTCTCCCCCCCCCCCCCCCCCCCCCACCGCCCCGCAGAAATGAGAACATCGTGGCGGGGTTATTCGTAAAATAGTTCTCTCCGCCGGGGGGGGGGGTCACGGTGTCAATCATGATAGAACTTTTATTGTTTTTTCCCCGTCATTCAAAATGCATGAGGCGAGGAGAAGGAGGTTTGATTAGGATACCTAGTTTTCTTCACCCCGTCAGGAGTTCCTTTTTTCATGCCGGCACAAACATATTGGGTTTGAAAAGCTCCCGCCGCAGTCTGGGTCGGCAAAGAAAGAAGGGAGAATCGGCCCCGGAGCTGGACTGTTTTTTTGTGCGGTCGGGGGCTGCGGCACTCAAGTCCGGTCTTGAGAACATCGTTTCGACACCTCAAACTCGCCTCGGTCTCGGTCTTGAGTACTTTTGGATGTTGACTACATTTTTTTTCCCTCCCTATCCAAAAATTTCAAGAATGGGTCACTTTAATTGGTGTTTGGTTCATTTGGTAACACTTTACAATAAGGGTCACTAAGTTAAGGGTTAGTTCATGCTTAATAACTATGCTCTCTGAGGACTTGGCACTAACTGAAAGTGTTTTACACAAAAATGAAGGAAATTAAAAAACACAATGAATGAATGCGTAGCTAGCCATAAATAAATAAATAAACAACTAAACAAACAAATAAATAAATAAATAGGGTAACATTTTACAATAAGGGTCACTAAGTTAAGGGTTAGTTAATGCTTAACTAACCCTTAATTAACAGTTAACTAATGTGTCTGGTATCATTTACTAATGGTGTTCATGTTAACTAAGGTATTCATTTATACATGATTTAATAGTCATCTTTATAAACTATTAAATAATGTATAAATTAATACCTTAGTTA